>NW_004797422.1:257548-260412 GCF_000002075.1 Aplysia californica
TACATGTATTGGTTTGTTACGATAATACAGTCTTGTGTCAAAGGAAGGGTTACGTATCTACACCTAAAATAGTTTTCAAAGGGGTAAAGCTATGTAAGTGACTGGTCTCAATATTAATATTAAGTGTTAAGAATTTTTGCGTTTCTCTCAAAATCATGAAATGTCCAATTACGTCGCTCTGCATTTGGACAGCAGTATTGCTTTTTTCAACACATGACAACCAATACATTTCATTTCGTCAGATTTTCATATGACCACCAAGTTATGTACTCTTAATATCAACGGTTATTTAAGCAGGTTGTACACCTTCATTGTTTCCAATTTCGTTGTAAACGAACTTCAAATGAGTATAATTAAGTTTGTAGAAAAGGAAGAGCCAACAATACGTTAACTTACTTTTTACTTTTTTTCTTCCACTGGTACCGGTGGGTGTTGTGGGAAGAAATAAAGGCATATCAGCAGCAAGTCCAGTGGATTGGAGAACGGTAAGTCATCGGCTCTGAGAGTGTCTTTTACAGTGTTGATCCAGTAACATCTACAGTTAACAACTCCAGCATCAAACTATCATACTTGGTTAACATGGTATGGCACTTTATACTGAACTTCAGTTCAAATGAACACAATCAAGTTTGTAAAAATGGCATAGTCAACAAAATCAGTACCAAATTGAAATACTTGGGTAACATGTAATGGAATTATTTACTGAAAACGAATCAGGATATATATATATATATATATATATATATATATATATATATATATATAGGAAATATTTTCAGCATGAAACGCCTCAAAACGCTACACCACAGACGCTGATTCAGGTGGATAATGAAGAAGCAACAACATATAAATAGAATGAACTTTTATCATAAGCATCAAATTGGTTGTTTTTCTTTTTAAAAACCCCCAAAAACCAGTAGACTACAGAAACAATAATTAATAAATTGAGGTATACATTTTCTCTCCGGACACTGGCTTCGTTACACTCCTGCTGATTCACAGCACAAAAATACATAAAACTCTAAAAATTGTCCATCAATTTTTTTCGAAGATGCTTTTACCAAAGAGTGAACTATCTTGTACTGATCTATCTTTGGCCAACATCTAAGCTTTAACAAGCAGTTTGCCAATTGCTGTCCCTTGAAATATCTCCATCATGGCATCGGGAAGTTTCAGGAAGTCCTCCCTGATCGTTTCTTTGTACTTCAATTTTCCCTGGAAAATATAAATAAGAAGACATGCATATAGGCCTACATGTAAGTTTTGAACAACAATTTTTACGACATTATACTGGTCAATGACAGTGACTAGCTGGAAAAAATCAAATGTATGTTAAGACTTACAGGCCTCTTTTAACATTATCAGGCCATTTTAGAGGTAGGACACCCAAATTTAACGTCTACCTCTGATAAGACTAAGCCAAAATGAGAAGAAGAGGAGAAGGGGAGTCATAAAACTCCTAAGACATTGCAAGTATAAAAACAAGTCATTGTACATTCAAACCAGGACCATCTCTACTGTAGTTCAGCGTGATATCAACAGAACAATAGGTGTTCCCATGGCAGAAACTAAATCTATGGAGTTTTCTCTCAGGAGCTCAGACACATGGTTCTTGTAGGCTCTGGAGGGTGGGGGATTGATTAATCAACCAATCAATCGATCGATCAATCAATCAATACTAATAGCCTACCTCTTTGATCCACTGTGCCATCTCCTGTCTGGCAGAATCAAATCTGTCCAGATTTGGGTACACCATGTGACCCGTCACCACCAGCTCCCGCAGCATGATGACGTTTAGAATGTCTTGGACTGGTGGGGAGAAAAAGAAAAGATTTAGAGTTCCCCTGTACATCAGAGTTATAAAATGATAACTTTATTGCATTTTCAGTGATCCTCATGGTAAAATTTGGTGTTCAATATCATACACACATAATATACACACACGCATGCACCTGCATGCATACATTTGAACCTGTCCAAGATGACTACCCACTGTTGAGGAGAAAGTGGTCATTATAGACAGGTGGTTCTCCTGGACAGTGCCATTGTATTTTGAAAAAAAAAAATAAGGGGTAAGGGGGAGATTAGGCAGTGGTCGTTCATGCACGTGATTGTCTGGAACAAGAAATGGTCGATAGAGCAGGTTTGACTGTACATTAATTCATTATTGTCACATAATACACACAATATCACACCAATACAGACAATCTTGACTCTTTAACTCCAAGGTCAAGTCTGTGCTCCTCTACGGCTGCGAAAGTTGGAAGACAACAAAGATAGTTCTGAATAAAGTCCAGACTTTCATCAACAGATGTATGAGGAGTATCCTGAGAAATAAGTGGCAGGATAGAATAAGAAATGAAGAGCTGTGGGAAAGGACAGGACAAAAGGATATAGAGGTAGAAATAGGACTAAGAAAGTGGCGATGGATGGGACACACCATCAGAAAGCCCAGATGAAGCATCACAAGACAGTCACCACAGTGGAACCAACAAGGAGCACGAGGCAGGAGTAGGCCACAGGAAACAAGGAGGAGATGCGTGGAAAGGGACATGAGAGAGATGAAGCTCATTTGGAACGAGTTTGGAAGGATGGCCCAGGACAGAGATAAATGGAAGGAGCTTGTATGTGGCCTACACCCTGCCAGTGGTGGAAGGCATTGACGATGACAGACAATCTTACAAACACATCGTTGCTGGTCAATACCCCAAAGCTTCCCTGCTCAACAGCTCGGGCTATCGAGTCTTGCTCAAGAACAAACCCCAGTGATCATCCACCAACATGCCATGTCACAGACAAAATTATGCTTCACATTTTTGCGATTCTCAGCTCACAAAGTACTTGGTCACTGAAGTCCCCCCCCC
>NW_004797422.1:260512-264634 GCF_000002075.1 Aplysia californica
CAGTAGAGGATCATTCCCCAATGCAGGAGAAAACAAACTTCTCAGATCAGGGGCCACTTCAACTTGGTCATAAACAGCAAAGGGATAAAACTGGACATAGTGTGTTGTGTAATCTTATTTTTCTCTTATTAACTAAGTAAACACAGTTTTATTTTATTAACTGAATAAATACAAAATGTAACCTGCCTCATTATAATAAAATGATTAAATCTAGAAAAAGATGAACATATTAATTTTTCTTTAATTTACACTTAAACAGCTAGTCTTGTTTCTATAGTATATTGACCAATGAGACCACTTACATGAAAAGTAATTCATTTCCTTTTTTAAAAAAAAATTTCACCAAATATTTCCGCGGGCAGCACAAAACTCTGTGAAAGGCAACATTTGGTCCACAGGCCATAGTTCGCCCACCCTTGCCCTGAGGTATTTCCCCAAAAGAGGAAGCAGAAGCTGGTGGCCACATTGTGAACGTGAAGGCATTTGTTTGCTTGTTTGAGTACCGTAATTGTCAAATGGCATTGTCAACAAATTTAGACCATAAATGTGGTCCCAACGGAAGTCATGAAATCATTCAAACTCACCTGGCTTCTTCTCTTTGAGACTATACTGTGATATTTGTCCACAAGCACAGAAGCGACCGTTCTGTCTCATGTTGTTGAGAACAGTGATGGCGTAGTCGCCTCCTACCTGTGGAGAGGAACAAAACCGTTAAACCTAAGAAGTAAAAGTTTTACACCCCTTTTAACATTATATGCTCAATAGTCTAAGAAGTGGTTATGTTTGGGTTTTTTCTTGAGGTAAACAGAAGCCTATCAACACAACTATGGTAATTTTGTTTTAGTTAGTTTTAGTAGAGGTTTTACGGCGCTCGCAACTGCATAAGGTCATATGAGCGCCAGTAGATTAGAGGAGTTACAAGAGAGTAACAAATATAAAAAAGAAGAAGGGGAGATAAGGACGATAGATGTTTGATCGGAAAGAAGGAGCAAACTACATCAGAACACCCGCCAACCACCCACGAAGTAGAAATTTGACACCCCTTTTAATATAGTATGCTCAATAGTCTAAGAAGTGGTTTTTTAAAAGTTTTTTTCTCGAGGTAAACAGAAACCAATCAACTCAACAAGGTTCATTTAGTGCAAGAAAAAAAAAAAAGAAATACAGAAAGAAACAACAGAGGGAAAGAAAAGAAATAGGGCTTTTAAGTGATCAGCGGTGCCATACAACCACTCGCGGTCTAAGAGATGGAAAAGTAAGGAAAAAAATAATATTTAAAAGGCATTTACAACATTATTTCATTTCATTGTTCTTAAAACTTCACCTTTTACAGGACATGGGACAGGGATCCATAAACTCCTGTCCATCAATAACATACGCTGCGAAGAGCCCAATGTAGTTATAGTAAATCCTGATAAAAACTGTAATACAATATATTTGTAACTGTAGTTTTTTTTACACCTCCCGCAATGCAATTCAGATCATAAAGACTGTTATTTATACTAATGGCCTTTGGGCACAAACCATCTAACTCTGAAATTTCCCTCTGAGGCTTTTATGGCTTAAATAACAAGAAAACTCCATTTTGTTCCATGTCTATAAATAATAATATATCCCAGCTGTCAGACCAATATAAATATAACTGTTACATACAGCCATGTTAACAAAAGATCTATTCCCTGTCACCAGTTTCGAGTATATCACTTTTTTTTCCTTAAGTCCAAACGTTCACAATCACACCCCCCGTTCTCGGAATTCCAAAACTAAGAGAATATGTAACTGTGCTTACTTACATTATCAAAATAGCAGTCAACTCCATCTGGAGCAAACTCTTTCAGAGCATCCTCCACCGAGGTTTCCTTATAGTTGAAAACGTGGTCAAAACCGACCTCCTTCAGCCAATCACATTTCTCTTTGGAGCCAGCGGATCCAATGACTGTCGCACCCTGGAAGAAACCAATGAGGTGAAATAGCACAGCTCGTCCAAATGTGAAATAACACAGCTGGTGTACAAGGTGAAATAACATAGCCGGTCTAAAAAGTGAAATAACATAGCCGGTCCAAAGGTGAAATAACACAGCTGGTCTAATGATATAACACACCTGGTCTAAAGGTGAAAAACCACAAGCACACCTGGTCTAAACCTGCCAGCAAATCCATATGTGACTGATGGGATTTGGGACTAAATGGCTTATCTCCAATATTCAAGCTTCCAGTTTTTCCATTAGACTGCGCGCTTGATCTTAAGTCTTTACTACATTAAAATATTTTGTCTCAAAACATTCTGTAACCAAAGATCACTTTGATTTTCTAAAAATGGATAGAATGTGACTTTCGTATAAAGTACCGGCTTGATTAAGAGACCATACAACACGAAAATGGAATATACAGCCTCATTATTTAAATATTATTTTACAATACTAGTTTTATTCTCCTTCCAATTGTGATCAGAAGCCACATTGTTTTTTAAAGCATGTTCTTTTGTCCGATGATTGGTGCATATATGTATTTGAAAAGATAGTTGTACATTGAACGGGCCATTATGCCTGAAACATGTCATTATGTAAGCTGTCAAGTTTTTAATTTTATGGTGAAGCACCTAAAGCTACCAAGGAGTGGGTGCCATAGAAGTGATCTTTATTATTTGTGTTAAAATTGCTGTGGAATCAGGCGCGTGCTTGTTAATTTTTGGGCATATGGAGTTATTGGAATCATCTTAAATCTTGTTCATTTATCTTCCTTTCAATGAAAAAATTATCCATTAATCTTGAATAAAATTTGAGATATTTGCGAATGAAGGAGGTGGGGGTCACCAAGTTTCAGAGGTAAAATTAGTGAGAAAATGGCTGCCAAAGACGAGTTATTTCCTTAGCTTGAGAGTCCATGGAAACTGAAAATTTACATTTGCTGTGCCTTTAATCGTGGTTTTTCAGTAAAAAATCCACACAGAAATATGTTCTTCAATGGGCATGGAAGGTGTCAAGCCAAAAATGAAAATTCAATAAAAATTCATAAACCTGAGAGAAAATGCCAGTTTCTTCACTTTGATTATTTTGACGAGCGCCTGATTTCGTCACGCCTCACATTTTATTATTATTATGCAGCTTCGGGTAGGATCTGCACTAAACGTGTCTAGAATTACTATCCACTTTACACGTTTTTGTGTCTCACAAGTCCTCCTCACCTTGATCTTGGCAATCTGTCCCACCACACTGCCCACAGCTCCAGCGGCCGTGCTGACCAACACAACTTCCCCTGGCTTGGGCTGACATTTGTCGAGAACACCAAAATAACCTGTCAGTCTTGAAGAAGAAATATATAGAATGAGTTAAAATCTTCACTTTGGTGGACATATACTTAATATTGGTACAGTATTCCCAATCAGAATGAGGTCAGAGGTTTGCAGGTAAAGAAATGACATCACTTTGTCTAATGGGAACTAGACACAGGAGAAGAATTTTCACAATCAGGAACGTAATATTTTCATTAGTCTTTGAAACACCTGAAGAATGAATAAGTCAGTTTGAAAATAGACCCTCCCCTCCCCTCACAAAATAGCACCATTGAGTAAATTTTCTCTTAAACATCCAATTCACTACATGTCCATCTTTATAAGAACGACTCTGAAAATATTAGGTAAAATTAAACATCTGAGACCCAACTCAATGGGACACTTTATATTGGTCTTCAGCAACCAAGTTTTACTCACACTTTTGCTCATTAAAAAAACATGGAAGCATTATTTTTCTACATCAAATATGATAATCCCATACAAGAGCGTGCGTGTGAAAAGTCTAATAAGCACTTGAAATCGTTAAATTCTGCAAAGTGATTAAAAAGTTACGGCTGTGCAAAAGAGGCAGACCACTAACAGTAACATCCAACATCCCCAGACCAGAAATGATGTGAGTGGGTCAGAAGGCTACATAAGGTCATAAAGCTCAGAAGAGATAGACAGCAAACTCTAGAGGCGTTATGTGGAGTTCCTACTTTCAACAGCAGCAACAGTGATGATAGATGATAAAAGACAAGAAAAGTAGATTCGGCTTAAACTAAAGCCATTTAACATGAAATTCCTTTTTCTACAAAAGGATTTCAAATCACCCCCCCCCCCTCTTTATT
>NW_004797422.1:264734-269556 GCF_000002075.1 Aplysia californica
CCCCCCCCCAACCCTTTTATGCTATACATTGCAACTTCCATTAACACAAGATCTGCTGAACACGAAAAAATTATCCGATCCCATGAACTTCATATTATTAGGGTGTTACTGTAGTTACCCTCATCCTCTTCAGGGGAGATCGAAACACGACAAAGTAGGGGAGTTAGGGGATAGCTGGGTCTGGGTGAAGTACGCTGTGACTTTATGTCACTGAGGCGTTATACTAGCCATGATGGCAGACCCAGGTCACCCTGAAACGTTGCTGGCTGAAGGGGCTCTGGTGAAACCGTGACTGGCCTAGCAAGCCGATGGCAGATAAATCATGCTCCGAGAAAAACAAACGGAAATACACTGACTGATCAAAACGGAAAAATAGAAAACTGCATCTCCCTTCAATCCTTAACGGAAACGGAGGATGAAAAAGTAAAAAATAAAAGTAAGTAAGTACCCAGGCATGCCAAAAACACCCAGGTAGAGAGAGGGTGAGACATCTCCCAGCTCCTGTAGGTTGTAGACAGTTTTGGGTGGTGTGAACGGATGAATGAAGTATCGATTCTTCTCCGTGGGGTCAAGAACGGTCTTGTCCCTGCAGCCTACTTGGGCCAGGAGAAGTTTCCCCACAGGGTAGTCACTGTGTCTGCTCTCTACCACTCTGATGGGAATAGAATTGAGTCATGCTTCACACATCATAAGTAGTATCTTCACAACAGTTGGAGAGATAAGAGAAGAGATAAGGTAAGCAAAACTGCCAACTTTTCAAACCAATAAAAACAGACCTTTCTCTCATGGTGGGTGAAGAGGATAAGGATTGGTCAGTTGTGACTCTTCCAGTAGCATGCTCTATAACATTACATCAGCCGGCAGTTGACATGTTCTAAGCCCAACATTCTGAAATTTGTTTTTATGGCAATTTCTTTCTGCTTGGGTCCTGTATCCCACCCAGACTAGGCTGGCTCTGACAAACAGGGTCAAAGCAGTCTATCTCCTAAATGTTTTTTAGTAAGAGTTTTACGGCACTTGCTACACAATAAGGTCATATAAGTGCCAAAGATTAGAAGTGTTACAAGAGAGTAACGAACAGAAAAAAGGAGGAGAGATAAGGACGACAGATGTTTGATAGGAAAGAAGAAGCAAACCACACCAGAGCACCCGCCAACTACCCACATTTCCTAAATGACCATAACTATGTTGATATGGGTGTACAACATTGAGAATCATTTTTCATAAATTACATTGACTCACTAAACAATTTTCATACAACATACAACTTAACATACGCATCTCACCTTGCTACTTGCTGTCCTACTGGTGTCTGTCCCACCTCAACTGGGAACACCCTGCACAAAGAAAAAAGTGTTCAATTTTTTAAGTTTTAGTTTTTAGTTTTAGTAAGAGTTTTACGGCACTTGCAACACAATAAGGTCATATAAGTGCCGAAGATTAGAGGTGTTACAAGAGAGTAACGTACAAAAAAAGGAGGAGAGATAAGGACGATAGATGTTTGATAGGAAAGAAGGGGCAAATCATACCAGAGCACCCGCCAACCACCCACTTCTTTAGTTTTAGTTACGCTTTCACAGCATTTGCAACACAAATAGGCCATACAATTACTGAAGATTAGAGGTATAGTGAGAGATAGAGAGTAACATACAAAGAAAAGAAGGAGAGATAAGGAGGAGGGATAAGGATGATAGATGTTTGATGAGAATGAAAGAGTAAAACACACTAGAACACCCCCCCCCCCCAACCACCCACCAATGTAGAAAGAAAAATACAATATAAAAAAAAAACCAAACAACATACTAACAGGTGAAATACTCCATATTGATAATAGTTCATCCATCACGAACTGATGAAGACCTTTAACATCCAAGGAGAAAAAGAAAGTAGCTACGGCAGGTAGTTAGCATGGTAAAAAGAGTACAGTAAGGGAAATAACAACAAGCAACTTGTAATAACTTTTTTTAAATGCCATAACTCACTGAGATACAAACACTCAATACAGTTTTATCAAAAATACAGGTACAGACAGGATAAAAGGGCAGAAAAAAGGCTCCAGCGTCTAACATGTCTCAGTTTTCTACCTCATTTTAAGGTATTTTGTTTATCTATCTTAACACTTTGCCATCATAATTCGGGGAAAATCCAAAGAAACTGGGAGGTAAACATCACCAATCAGCGAGATGAGACGGCAAAGTGTTAATATTCCAAATTTTTGTGATTTGATGAAAATACTCCCTGTATGCGAATCAGAGGGTATATATGGGGAGCACAAAGAGTTGTCTTAGGTAAAAGTTATAGCGACACAACAGTCAAACATGAAAAAAGGTAATACTTAGTTGTTCTTTTTTAAAAACACAGGAGGCTCCACTGACCGAGTGGTTAGTCAAGTATATGTTGGTGGCACAATGTTTAGGTGAGTGGTCATTGCAGTGTGCCCTTGAGCAAGATACAAAAGCCTTAGCTCAAAAACATGGTGCTATACAGTGGTAACCAGTTAAGGAATGCTGGTTGTCCGTATTAGCAGGATAAAAAGTGTAAGGTAACTTTAAGTTATTATGTGTATTTATCATGTACGCATATTTGTATTCCATTGAAAACCAAATTTTTCCATGGGGTCTATAAAAGTGGAATTCTATTTTGATTTCATCTTTTTACTTATAACCTTCAGAAGCATTTCCTTCCTCATACATGTCTCTTGAATGAAAGGCATGAAAATCTAATTAAAGCTTAAGCCTGTGAGACTTACCTCTGGTAGGGGTCCACTGTCAAATACAAAGCTTCAATGGAAATTTCTGAGGAAGTTAAAGTCATTCTGTAAACATACTGTAAATTAAGAAACAAATGAGTCAACAAGATAATATTTTCTCATTATATTTCAACTCTCCACAAGTCAGGTAAATCTTTAAAGCTATGTTGTTGTCTGTGTTTATTATCAGCGTTTTGGTGGTTAGGCTATTAGAGCCACAATCATGAGATTGCGGGTTCATGGGTTCGAGGCTTAGCTCAGTCCGACTTTGTGTCCGTGGAAAAGGTATATTACACGACTTTTCCTATATCAATTTGACTCAGTTCTTTCAGAGACGACTTTAAATTTGGAGGTCCTGCTTCTTAAATAAACTTAAGGTGCTGCAAGGAGCATTAAAAACTTATGTAATTTTTCGCATTTCTTCACATTAGCAAACACAAGAAGGTGATTGATTGAACTGATTAGAAATTTTTACACCTTCATAAACACAATTTAGAACAAGCAGTGGGATGAGTGGGATATTCTGACCTGGCACATCAGGACCAACAAGAGTTGCTCAGGATACAGCATGAAAAAACTTCCCCACAAGGGAATCAAACTCGGATCCTCTGTGTACAACACTGGAGAGCCTAATCATTACACCAGTCTAACCACTTGCATTCATGAGGTCCATGATCGCCTACGCCAGGCGGCAAAGCACTGGATGATGATGATTCATGAGCTTTGTATTCAAATTGACATACATATTTAAACTTAAATATTTTTATCTACCTCTACCATGAGAGGAAAAAAAATGTTGGAATACAACATGCTTTTTCATGAAAAAGAATGCTAAGGGATACCTCCATCTCTAATCTCATCCATCTTTAATATACCTTCATCTATCACATGCCCCCATCTGAAGCATACTCTCATATTTAGCCAACCCTATTTTAACACTTTGCTCCCACGGGACGCGGCGACGGTAAGAAGCCGTCCCTTTTCCCCATGAGAAGGTGATCGGCGACGGTGTGATATAGCGTGTCCCGCATCTGTATCCTGGTCCGTGGGGTAAGTGTTGCGCACTGTATGGGTGGAAAGTGTTAAAGTGCTGGCAGTCTTTAACATATAACATATCATATATACATTATAACCCTTCATTTAGTATACCTCCACCTTCAACATACCACCATCTTTAAGGTATTCCAATCTTTAGCATAACCCTGTCTTTAATGTCATACATCTATAAAAATAAGCCCATCTTAAAATTTAGTCATGTTTAATACACCCCAATCTTTAACTTGCACAAGTCTTTAACATACCCAATTCTTTATCACACCTCCAGCTTAAACATACATTAAGACACCCCCATGTTTAACACGTCTTAAAAATACCCCACCTTATTTAATACCCCATTGTTAACATACCCCCATCTTTAACTGGCGGCAGTTCCTCCTCCACCAGCTTGAAGTTGTCATGGACAATGTCCCCTTCAAAGGGCTTTGCCAGCACCCAAACACGAGCCTTGTTAGCCATCATCAAACCTGCTTGGTAGGAAATTTATTGGTCAACTATTACAAATAAGTGCAAGATATGCTGCAGGTGGTAGCTAGTACTTTTGTTTATTTAAGGTTATTTAGTGCAGAGGAAATGAAAAAAAAAAAAGACAGTTATATATGACTCCCGCGGAAAAAATTAGGTAACACAGATGCCCTTCAACTATCCACAATTAGTAAATTAGTACCTGTAAAGAAATATATCCACATAAACTTGACAAGAAAATTTGTTAAATTATTGTTGTTGTTTTAAATTATTACAAAGGGCTTTTAGTCAACTGCCAATGGACAACTCATGGTGTAAAGTAAAGTGAGAGACGGAAGGGAAAGTAAAAGAATACCAGAACTTTTCTCATTTTTCAAACCATGTAAACAATAATAGTCAGAGAATAATATGATGGAAATGTATGTATTTAACAATATAAATCAAAGGACAAAAATGATCGAAGCAGGGTTGGGTTGATTTAAATCAGGTTGATTTAAATCAGTTGATTTTTTTTATTTAAATCAACTTGATTTTTTAAATAAAAATCAGTGA
>NW_004797422.1:273247-278751 GCF_000002075.1 Aplysia californica
TGGTTGGTGATTGCTCTGATGTGGTTTGGTCTTCTTTTCTTATCAAACATGTAATATTTTCATAGTTCTGATCTCTCCTCCTTTATTTTCTTTATTTATTGCTCTCTAATATTTACACCTTAAACAAAGACACACTGCAGAAGACAGAAAAGAAAGAAGATCTTCCGATGACAGAACATAAAACAAAAAAGATCTTTCCTGGGGCACTAACATGACTGTGTCTACAACAGATTTTACTTTGTGTTTTACAGCACTTGCAACACAATAAGGTTGTATAAGTGCCGAAGATTAGAGGTGTTACGAGAGAATAACAAACAAACAAAAAGGAGGAGAGAATATAAGGACGATAGATGTTTGATAGGAAAAAAGGAGCAAACCACATCAGAGCACCCGCCAACCATCCACATAGAGCGTTTGAGAATTGAGTACAGTAAAGCACACCATCAGGTGTAGGCCCTGGGGTAATTTTGTACCTCCAGGATTTTAATCGTCACATTTTACTATACTTCTAGTGCGAAAATCTCTTTGAAACTTTCAGTATTTCTCAAACTCAAAAAATCATGTTGACAGACTGCTATGCAAAGCGTAAGGATCGGATTAAGGAGTAAATTTCCTCTTTGGAAAGTGGTGGCATCGAGTTCCCCACGCCGTATGGATACCATAGTAAAACACGACGTACGGATAGGGTTAAGGACAAAGTGAGACAGACAGAAACAATAGAGGGAAGACACAGTGATAGCGCTAACAATTTATACATGATGATGCGTAGGCCTACATGCAGCAAAAGAACAACCCAAACAAAGGCCTTTATATTATAAAAATGCTAGAAAATATTGTATTTTTCTATGCCCCCATTGTCGTAATTTACATAAAATCTTAGTTTTAGAGTTTTACGGTACTTGCAACACAATTACAGGTCAGATAAGTTCTGAAGATTAGAATTAGAGGTTTTACTGTTACAAGAGAATAAAAAACACAAAATAGAAGGAAGACAGACAAGGACGATAGATTTTGATAGAAGACAAGGAGCAAACCACAATGTAACAGAGGATCCGCCAAACACTGGCACACATCAATTCTGAGACGGGAAGCTCCGACCTTGCTTGTCAAAATGTCAAGGCCAACCCTAGCTGAGTCAACTAAGCAGGATACAGAACCCTATCAGACAGATGTGGACCCTTCATAAAATAACTTCCCCATAGGAGAACCGAACAAGTGCCTTATTGTGCAAGGGTAAAGAGCCTATCCATAATACCATGGCCTTCATTGAATCGTTTATAAATAGCCCAAAGAACACAGCAAAACTCGATGCTAAATAAAAGGTCGATTTTACGCACAAGGGTGCTATACCAAAAGATGCTGTTTTGAGAAAATAGAATGTAAAGTTTTTGCCCCTTGTTCAGTTTCTTTAAAAAGACTAGATTAGTTTTCTCTATAACCAAACAATTATACACACCAATTTAAAACCAAACTTCTCCTATAGGTAGGAGATATAGGTGTAGGTCAAGATTTCTGGAAACCCCTGAAATCTAGGTTAGCCCGCTAGTCCTTAAAATCAACCAAATATGATCCATTTTCAGAGGGTGAACAAAGCGGGAGAGCCTCTTTAATCTTTCCCACCATCATGGAAAATATGTACAGAATCAGGATTTTTCACATAAAAGGAATGATTCAAAATACATTGGGTATTTGATCGGATATCTTGTTGCATCTCAGTCAAAAAAGCATGACAATTGACCCTTTTAAAAAGTTCTAAAGCTGTTTTAAGAACAGCTCATATTGACTAATCAAACATAATGGAGAAAGGTCACAGTTTGTCTTCAGGGAATTTATTGGTTAGGGGTGTACAGTGCAGTACATATGCGGAAACAATACAATAAATGTTTGAGCCTTTATTCAATAGAAACAACACTGATATGAGCTAAGTTATTAATTCCTTGTTAGAAGAGGAGATGCCTTGGGCCCTATGGACAGTCTTAAAATTCAAAACTCAGATCCAAAAATCAGTCTCAAAACCAAAATTCTTTTCGTTTTCACGCAGGCGAACTGTTGCAAGGCCCTCAAATCCTGAACGGCGAAAAATCACAAGCATTTTTAAGTTTAAGAGCAGAGTTGAAAAACTTTTTTTTTCTCCATTTATGAAGTGAGAAATAAATAGGTTCTATATGATTTGTATAGGATTCATTGTATATTATGTTTAATGCCCCCATTAACACAATTTAATTATAATTATCTAAAATTAAAATGATTTACCCAAGATGAATGACATAACATCCCAGCATACAGATGAGGATATTCAGTCAAATAATTTCCCCACGTGGGAATCAAACTCAAATTTTCTGCATGGGAGGACAAAGAGCCAAACCATTACAACACAGATGCGTCATGAAATACTTACATAAGAATTTTAAGGCATTCGCATTTGCAACACAAATAGCTCATCATACAAGTTCCAAGGATTAGAGGTGTTACGAGAGAGTAACATACAAATAAAAGAGAAGAAGTAGAGATAAGGACGATAGACGCTTTATAGGACAGAGGGAGAAACCACATCAGGGCACACGCCAACTTCCCGCATGCAAAACTTGAGGAATACCCAAACACACAAAACACCACACAGTGACTTCACAGGAACAGAACCACTAAACATGCACAAACTCTATAAAATTTAATCAATTCTCTATTCAAAATAACAGTTAAAAAAGAAAAGAAACTATATTATTACCCATCACCAAAATAAAAAAACCACTTGCTCTTTTGTCCAGCATGTTGATTACATTATACTGACAAGATTAGCAAAATCTAAACAAATATCAGCATTTTTTTTTCAAGCATGAGAGTCATATGAGTACAAATGTACAAAAATAAGGCAAGCTAGGAAATTAACCTTCCATTTGGTGAAATGCAATGGACAAGTGCATAAAGTGTATATGTAAAAGCATCCTTGACACTCAATCATGGGACAGAAATTTCAGATTTTATCTGTGTCCTCATCAAATACTTGGTGGAAAAGGAAACCCCATTGACAGTAGTAGCAAGTACTTACATCAAGACAACAGGAAGGTCAAAAGTTGTCTTTCTTACAACCAAATTATTGTACTGACCATCATGCCTTTTGATCCAAACAAAACAGGATAATAACAATCCAAAAGAAAGAGGCCAGAACATACTGATGGTTGCAACAATACTGTCATAACAACAACAATAGCTTTGAAGTTTGGATGTAGGTTGCAGAGGTTTTCCCGTGCAATCACTAATATCATTGTTCCACTACAAGTAACTTAATAAAATGAAAATCACATATAATTGAACTTGGAATTCTGTGCCTTGATGGAACCCCACTTGCTGTGCCGATATCTTAGTGCAGCTAGCGTGGAAAGACATTATCTTGAACGCACGTGTGATATTAAAGCACCAAATCAAGAAAATCTGATATGAGCCAGTTCAAAACATAAACATAAGATTACGAAAAAGTTACAATGATAATATAAGCGATGTTTCGAAGTCATAGCTATTATTCTATTTCTTTCTACACCTTATAATATATTACTATCTTGTGTAATAAAACATCATCAAACAATTCAATAAGGAAGAAACAATATCAACGAAAGAGCTGAGCTTTGTCTAAAAGGAAATTTTGTTCTTTTTAAATAGAAGAACCCCCTCTCCCACACTTTCCCCTTTTATCAGACACATAAACGAAAAGCAAAGCATAAAACAAATCAAAAGAAATACCCCCTTGTCCACTAAAAATACCGGTACAAAGAAAAAGTTGTTTTAACAAACGTTACAACAATGACAAAGCAAACAGAGCTGGATGGTCAGGAACAAGTCCGTAATAAACTGCTGTAGAATAAGCATCTTGTTGGTAACCGTCCAACTGTTTAATCATCCCAGTCATCATCATCACTGACATCGTCGTCATCGTCATCATCATCATCGTCGTCATCTGAAAGCACAAACTCATGTTATTAGTCAAAAGAGAATCATCGCACGTTATACTACTCTACATGTAAACACATTTCTCTTAAAATAAAAAAATTAATCTGCAATTCTATTGACTAGTTTATAGCTATGGTAGAGTACCGTTTAGAGAAGACTGACATTTAAACTTTCATTTACAGCTGGGAAAAAGCAAGCTAGACAGAAATAATAGAAGAAGACAAAAGAAGTAAGATTCACAAGAGGCACCCTCCAACTACCCACATCCTTGGAAATAAAAAAATCCTCAATAATGGTTAAGTTTTTTAAGATTTCACAACTTAGGAAAAGCAGGGTCCAATTATCTGACTTATAGAGACCTAATGGCGGTCAAATGGTGCTGGGAAAGGGTGTTGTGACAACACACTAAACAGGAAACAGAGAAAGAAAAGGATCCAATTCAGCACACATCTAAAGCAAACCTATCCCATACGAAAAACCAGGGAGAGTCTAATATTTTACAAACAAGTTTTTCAAAGCAACAACATAGATGTATAATACATTAACCATACCTATACCAAATAAAAACGTAATATTTAAAAGAGAAACACAGGAAATATAAAAAAGACCAAACATATGTGTGTACAAACGAAGAATAAAACAAACAGAATCACTGGTTACATCAACATTTTGCACAGAAAAATTAGGAAAAGGAAAACATTCGTCATGCTAGATTACAATCAACCACGAGCAGAGGCAATCATCAGAGGGAACAAAATCTTGATCTATGAGATAGATCTGCATGCTAGAAGTTCAGTATGAAGGCTCAGAAGGGCTTTGTGACAAAACGGACCATCTTCACTATTCAAACTTGTGCCATTTTTTAAAAAATCTACATCTACAGCAGAACCTTTACTATTTAAATAAATATTTTCAGGCCTAAAACATGCTGTCACAAAAATTTTGTTCAGCTTTGATTAAATTTTTCTTCAAGAAAATGCAGGTCATGCATCAAGCAATCAGGTTTGGACAGGACAGGTTTTGTCACAAAACTATTCACACAGTGTACATAAGAAAAACATGAAACCATTAAAAACAAATATATTCTTTACATAAATTCCTTTACCATAAAAGAGATGAAATGCTAGAATAAAAATTCCTTCATCCAGCCACAAATATTTAGTTGAAAAAAAATTTGGCAAATCAACACAACATAATCAAATTTTTACTGTCGTCAAAATTATGAAAATATGCCACCAACTCGGGTAACAAAATCCAGAACTGCAGGCATGCAAAAGTGATGACCATTATGCTGATCTTTCGATTTTTTTTGTCAAATATAGTAGAGTACGCTTAAACCGAACACGGTTAATCTGAAAACAGCAGTAAACCGAAAGAAAAGAAAATCCCCAATTTTTTTCTTCTATTTGAGCAACCTGTTTAAACCAAGAACCCGGCTTAACTAAAGAAAATCTAATTGTCCTGCATATTTCGTTTTAAGCGAACACCGCTGTATCAATCTCCAAACAGAAACACTAGTGCCACGAGCAAAGGGAAAACGGTGATTTTGGTTGGGGGAGGGG
>NW_004797422.1:278851-326632 GCF_000002075.1 Aplysia californica
TTGGCGGAGGGGGGGGGGAGGGTGAAAAAGAGGGTGAGGAGTGAAAGAAGGAGTGAAAAAGAGAGGTATATAAGGAGGAACAGAAGAAAAGAGAGGGAGGGAGAGACAGAGAAAAAGAGACAGAGGTAAAAAGAGACACAAGAGAAAGAGAGGGTGAAAGAAAGAGAAAGAAAGAATTAGAACACATCGGTATTGACCTGTGTCTCATGGTAGACAGAGCATAGCAAATACAAGGCCTATAAGGATGAGCATCATCATTTCACAGGAGATTTAGAGACGAAAAACAGGAGAAGCGTGCAAAAGTAAAGGCAATGGCAAGGAAAAATTTGGCTACATCGGTGTAAGAAAGATGTTCAAGCAAAGATATTTCACTTAGGGGAACTGCTCCTTCTCAAAATACACAAGGAGACGGTGAAATAGAATTGGGTAGGGTGTGCACACTTTTCATGTTCCAGTATCCGGCATGTCAAATCATTCCTATGACCATCAGCAATACGTGTAATGTGTTGAGTGTCTGTATAGGTGAGATGTTGCGTATTAAGTTACATCGACATGTGATGTACCATACGAATGTAGGTATGTCATTGTAGGACAAATTTCCAAGCACGGATTAATAAAAGTGTGGATTTTATCCATTGGCTTTTTTTTTTTCTTCAAATTCTCTATTTCACAGAAGTCAGTCAAACTCCTTTGAAGGTTGTTATATAAACAAGAATAACTATGGCCCAGTTACTGACCACTTCAAGGAAGAAATGAGCACTCAAAAGTGGTCTCCTCAAACCACTCACATCATATCAAGATATGAGGTTATTATGTTCTCCATCATTCTTATCAGTGTCCACATTTCTGGCTGACAACCAGTGACTGCAAACGACGTTATTTTGCCATTCACATAATTTATACCATTTAAGAAACTATCTAGTTAGTCCTTAGTCCCTCCCTGTAAGGGCCAACTTGGGTTGAGTGGGACACAGCATTCCCAGCGGACAGATGAAACTCAATGGAAAAAGTGTCCTAAAACAGGAACTGAATTCTCATCTTCTATGCCTAATGGCAAAGAGTCTAAGCATTATAACACAGATGCTAGTTACTTCAGACTGTGTTACATTCTTCACAAATCCGCCGAGGGTGGGAGGTTGAAGGGCACCACTGGAAGGTCCGGCTTCTTTTCTTTCCCTTTTGTTATTCCTGTCTGTCTCTCTTACTTTTTCTCAGCAATAAATGACTATCATTGTATTGATTTGCTTCTCTTTCGTTATTCCTGTCTGTCTCTCTTACTTTTTCTCAGCAATAAATGACTATCATTGCATTGATGTGCTTCTCTTTACTAAAAACAAACAATCAGATAAACAGTAACTGTCGGTGTAGTTCAATGTCTGAGTTAGTGAAAAGCAAAAAACACTGTGTAAGAAAAGGTTAGAGAAAGGGAACATTGCTGGTTAATAATAGAAGGGAAAATTGCTGGTTAGAGAAAGGAGAAATGGCTGGTTATTGGATTGGAAAGGTAAATAAGCTGGTTTGAGGAAGTCTAATATACTGCTAGTTAGAAAAAGGGTAATTTGACGGTTAGTGAAAGGGTACACTGCTGGTTCACGAAAAAGTAGATGGTCAGTTAGTGGAAGGGTGAATCACACTCAAGAGTGGTCAGCAGTAACAAACAGGGGCTGGGGGCATGGGGTGTCGTCGGTCAGTGACCAAGGACTCGGGGATGCATTTCACCAACAGTCTGAGAGCATCACAGCCTGGCTTAATTAACTTTTAGTATACGGAAAGCTATTTCTCCTTTGTACGTGTCCTGGGTTTTTTTCAGCCAAGTTTTCATCTACACTAACTGACCTATTAGTGCGCCCGAATTTAGCTTACTTTCATAAAATAACACCAAACTGAGTTGAAATGAATGATCCATGCTGTAAGCATACAGTCTGATTATTGATCAAATGAATTTGCTAAGGTGATTTTTGTTATGACTGTAAACAACTGAGTGATGCAGTGAGCCAGTTGAACTAGCGCGCCGCATACTAAGAGTTCATTTCATATCAAATGCACAATGAAATCTAAACTACAAGCACTTCTGGCACTTTGCTATTCATATGCAGTCGAACCTACTTAAACGTCCACCTGTCTAAGACAATCGCCTGTAAGAATAACCACTTCCCACTTCCCCACGCGCGCTTTTTCTATATTATAATGACACAGTCCAAGACATTCACCTGTCTAAGAAAACCACTTTTCTCCTCGAGGATAGGTGGCTGTCTCAGACAATTTTTACTGTATCTGACTAAAATTGAAAGGGTTTGTACTTAAAGAAAATTATAATGTTAAAGTAAAAGGCTTCACACCACTCCAAAAAAGAAACTCATCTCATCCTTTTTATTTTATTCTTCTGACCACAGTCCCCTGTTGCAGCAAGCTAACTGGCATTATGACCATTGCCTCATTCTGGGCTACTGTCCAATACAATATTTATCATGCACACATACACACACATGCATGTAATGATAAGACATGAACATTTATTACTTTTCATTATTATTTCTACATATTACGATCTTGAAGGAACCCTAGAGGCAAAACGCTGAGCGACTTTTTTGTCTACCGTTAATTTGTCGAAATTTTATCCAAGTCTTCACTTCTTTTTCTGCACTTCTACACAAACATTTATTACTGGTGACTGTCAACGTTTTATGTCAACATCGACACAATTGAGGTAGTTTGGAGCACCGGCTGCTTCTACCATGTCTGTTGGGATAAACTACCACAGAGTGGGATACCCACTTCAGGCTGCTGTGGTGACTATCTACAGCAGTGTAAATCCTAGCAGGCCTGCTAGAAACTTTGACCGTCCACAGTGGCATACACTCATGTAGGCTTGCCATGATAATCACAGTAATGTAATCACATGGTTCCATGCATGTCAGATAGGAGAATGGCTAGCTATAGTAACGGAGACCAGTATGGGTTAGCTAGAATTATGACCATGACTATTTACAGTAGTTTACACCCAGGCAAGCAAACTTGGACTATGACCATCTGCAGCAGCGTAAACCTACCTAGGCCTGAAAGGACTATGACTGTGTACAGTAACCTATCCAGGCCTGCTAGAACTATGACTATCAACTGAACATAGTTCCGCGTAGACCAGCAAGGACTAAGACTACGACCATCTACAGTAACAGAGACCCATGCAGACTGGTGAGGACCATTACTATCTACATTATAGCGTAAACTTATGATTATCTACAGTAGCATAAACCTTTGTACGCCAGCTAGAACTATGACTACCTACAGTAGCATGCACCTATGACGGCTTGCAATGATAATTTTCAACAGAAGTGTAAACCCAGGCAGGGTAATTACGACTATACCTATCTACAGAAGTGTAAACCCAACTAGGCCTGTTCTGACTATCTACAGCAGTGCAAATGTATCTGCACCAGCTACGATTATGTACAGAAATAAAAACCCAAGCTGGCCTGCTCTAATAATTTACAGCAGAGTAAAAGCGTCCCGGCCTGCTCGGACTATCTACAGAAGAGTAAACCCACACAAGCCTACTCTTATATATGGCAATCTACTGCAGTGTAAATGCATCCACGCCTGCTATGACTATGTACAGAAACGAAAACCCACGCAGCACACAGGCCTGCTCTGACAATCTACAGCAGAGTCAAAGTGTCCCGGCCTACTTGGACAATATATATAGCAGTGTAAACCCACACAAGCCTACTCATATATGGCTATCTACTGCAGTGTAAACCCGCACAAGCCTTCTCTTATATAGGTATCTACTACAGTGTAAACCCACACAAGCCTACTCTTATATATATATATAGCATAGCTGCCACTCATGAATTTAAAAAAAGGAGGAAATTCATGCGAAGGTGGACGCGCGCTCTCCGAAGGCCGGAGTAAAACCAGTGAAATCCAGAGGCAATATACTGGAAAATCTAGCCTATGGTTTTTGGAAGGGAAAACTGTCATATTTGTTAACCATAGGCAACCGAATTAAAATGTCTTTGAAAAAACCCAAAAAAAACAAACAACAACAACAAAGGCACTAAGTAGACTAACAAGCATTTGAGTTTGAGTCAATTTGACACAGTTTGGACTTGGCGACTAAAAATCCAGTGTTTGTTGCAAGCTGGTGTCTTATAAAAAGATTTCTTCCACTTTAAACTTGCACATCGATGTAGAGCGCGCGCAGTATTGGATCAAGGAGGCAACACCTTTGCTGCTGTACTGAGCTCCCCTGTACAATTGCGGTCCCATTTGCATTTAACTTAGTAGTCCCTCTGTTGTGTGTAGATCTAACCTGAATTAAAATTATAGCCTAGGCTTTCTAATCTAGATCTAGAATCTAGATGTCTAAATATGGGTAAATCTAGATTACATCTAGAGATAGATTATAATCTAGATCTAGATTCACTTCAACAGCCACAATAGCCGTCATGTAAACAAACAGGACCGCAATTGTAAAAGAGTGCCGCGGGCCGCGATTTCTTTAGCGCACCAAACTCAAAGTGCAGCAAGCGGCTTGTTCAATTTTCTAATGAACTTTTCAAGTCGCACACCCACTACTTCTTTCTCATTCCAGCTCCTTTATTTTCGCATTCTGCATCAATTTCTCTCGAATTTCCGCCGTTTTCAATGAAACTCAGCGTGCTAACTTCCAGATGCCCGATCGACACTGTGTTGTTCCACAATAAACAAAGTGAAACTAGCGCTAGGCCCTAGAAGAACGGAAGTAGAAAGCAACAGGCGGACATGCGCAAGCTGCGTTTTCGTCTCTCTCCCGGTTCGGTGTTTTCCGCGTGTAAAAAAAGTATCGCAATTTGCGGCCGAGAGTGGTCCAGCGGAGGAAGGAGGAAAGTAGCGGGAAAAGCTAAATGAAGCGAAGTTTCCGCTATTTAGCGGGAAAGTGGCAGCTATGATAAAGTTATCTACTGCAGTGTAAACCCGCACAAGTCTACTTTATAAATGGCTACCTATGCCAGTGTAAACCCACACAAGCCTACTCTTACATATGGTTACCAACGGCAATGTAAACCTACACAAGCCTACTCTTATATATATGGCTATCTACTGAAGTGTAAATGCATCCCGGCACGAGTCAAAGGTCAAAGAGCAGGAGCAGGTACTCGGCTCTCTCACCGCTGTCCACACAAGCTGGACGCCGACTGGCCAGAGCTTTAGCCAGTGCCCCAACCAGGCCTCCCATTTCCTCCGGGCCGCTGGACACTGGTCTATCCTCCTGATTGTCCACCTTGATTACATCATGGGATATCAAGTGAGGAGTTAGCAGTGGGGTTTTTTTTCAAAAAGCACAAGAGACACGAGCGATATTCAGAGTCCTGTTATAATAATACTACAGTGGCCCGGACAGCAGTTCTCTTCTTGACCTCAAGCTTTCAAGTTCACTGACGAGACATGAGTATTCTATTTCATGGGTAACTAAAATCTGAAAGAGAGAGTCGTTAGAGAAGCGTGTGTGAGTGATTGTCCAACGACGTTGCACTATGAACTGGAAGCTAAAACAAAATGACCACAGCAAAAATTAGTAGGAAAACCAAGACAATATGGCAGACAAGTAGGTCACAGAGGGATGGGGGTACACCAGGTTGGAATCATCCGGATGAACACGGCTGCATGCAGAGACTACACACTGACATTTCCTTCCCGCACACCATCTACACGTGATCTCTAATGGGAGAAGGGTGTATGTGTGTGAAGTTTATTGAGCTGGGACGAAGCAAAGAGGTTACCACAAGCCACAACAACCAAAGCAAAATGAGGACGAACATGGAGATTTGACAGAGAAATTTGTTCTACGAGCACCAAGTACTCCCATTGTGAGCTTTAGGAGTTTGTAAGTTGTCAGTATTACCTTATCAACCTTTGAGTCAGAACGAGTAAAAAGTAAACTTTGAGCCCCCCATTCAGAACTTACTTGATCTGTCATGCACATTCAAGACCTCCACTCTCCATGGGATGGGGGGGGGGGGGGACATTCAAATCGCCTTGACCTCATGCACGAAATACATTTTTAAGTCTTTTAAGAATAGGGGGCCCAAGTTAATCATTACTCTGACTCTAAAGTAAAATCTAGGACATTACTCTATGAAGTTTCCCTATCATTAACTCAACAATGTTTGTTAAACTTCCAACTCATGAGACCAAGGATGGCTCTAGGATGGACGACAAGCGTCAAACTCTTAGACAACAATTTAGAATGATGAGAAGATATGTTGCAAATTGTATGGGTTTAACAACCTCTTTGTCACAGACTGAGATAAATATGTATATCGATTGCATACCAAGAAAAGAAAGCTACACCTCAAAGATGCCAGTGGCCATTGTATTATAAAATATACGAACTGTAGCTTTTTCCCCTAGACAGGGTCTTATTTAACCTTTTACTGCTTTAAAATATTTGGACACAAAGCGTGCCCCTCTCAAAGATATGATAGTACTTTGTTTCAGTCTTTTCTTCGAACGTAAAATAGATAGTGAATCAAATAACCAGTCTTTTCCTACGTTTTTCACTTTTCGGATACAAGACGTTTAGTAACAAAGGGCGTCAATTGCTGTGGGAATCTAGAGCCAGACATAAACCGATAGTGCTCTTAGAAACGAAAAAAGGCAACCAGAAGAAAATCCGTCCGGCAACAACAACCAAAGCAACTGAAAAACTCAGAACCTGTGGCAGCGACAGCGAGAAAATATTCCTACAAAGTGAGAGGAGGAGAAGTGTCAAATCTACAACAAGGCTCCATCACAGAAATAGATCCAGGGGAAGAACACACCACTCAGCCACATGAGCTTCCAAACATACAAAAGGAGATTCCAAACAATTCAACATTGCATTAGCACACTGACTTATAAGATTTATGAACTAAGTTGAGTAAGGGGGTTGGCGAGGGGGGGGGGGGTGGGGGGTGGGGGGGAGCAATGACCTGTCAATTGTCTGTATGGGTGTGAATTGGTGTAATATCACGTATTAATATTATTTAACACTGATTAATTGGTGGATGTACATATATGCTAGTCATTGCAAACCAAACTTCCCCACCGAGATAAATACTAATAAAGGTTGTATTTATTCACTGGGGTGATGTTCTGTACCATTTAACTAGAAGTATCATTTAACTAGAAGTATTATATGTGTACTTATGTATGTATGCATGCTATTGTAAACCAAATCAATGAAAATTGCAATTATTCCGTCATTTCTAGAAGTGGAAATATCTAGAGATTCAGAGTGGAAATTTGGGTTTGACATCACTCACAGACTGATATGGCATGTTCTTCCCAGTCCAAGAAGCCTTCAGAGCACAAACACCAAACAAACAAACGACATGTACGATCCATGGTAGCGGTTGCGTTACCTGATCCATGGATTTGCTTCTGGCGATTTGCCAGAGCTCGGGCGAGAGCACCCACCAACCCGTTAGCTTCGTTTGACCCTGATGAGGGTCTCTCGCTCGGGTCAACCTATATTTGTATATACAGCAGCAAATAGGGTTATTGAGTGGCACTGCTAGAAACATGAAATGAAGTATGGTACACAATACGTCAATAGTCATGTCCAGGCATCGAAATAAAACGAAGAGCAAAATTAAATTATACTATTGCAAATACGAGAGTAGAAAAGAACAGAAATTCAAACTGAAACTCAGCACGGATGATCAAAGGTTATGTTAGCACCCAAGAAAGAAAATGTCTCTTTCATACTCTAGCAATACCCCCTCTCATTTAAAAGAAAAGCGAGCAACAAAAGAAAAACAAACAAACAGTTCAGATAAATCCAAACCTCATGGCTGAAGAGGAACACCGGATTAACCAATGTGCCTTTGTTTCTGAGGAATCAAACTGAATCTTCTGTTCCATTGAGTCTTGAGTTTACGCTCAGTCATTCTAAAATTCAATGAACAAAATCAGATCAATTTACACGAGAAAAATCCACCATACAAACACTTTGTAGAAATTGTGACAACTGAAAACAATGTCTCACCAACATCTTCGATGTGATGGTTTGGCTCTTCATGGGAGCAAACAAAAGATATGGGTTCGATCATCTTGTGGGATTATCTCTCTGATGGAGTGCTGCTTCTCACTCGGCTTACATTGGCCCT
The DNA here is from genome assembly GCF_000002075.1 of Aplysia californica. Lineage (NCBI taxonomy): Eukaryota > Metazoa > Mollusca > Gastropoda > Aplysiida > Aplysiidae > Aplysia > Aplysia californica. The sequence goes on from NW_004797422.1 coordinate 286,984, forward strand.
GACACATACGGTTCAAGCAGCCTGCCTCCAAAAAGACCCAATTTGTGTTGATGGAGGCGTAAAAGACTCCTCACAATCACTTACACTAACAATCAACAATGTCTTCTTAATTAGAAGTTTCTAACTTTTAACAGAAATGTTTCATATATATGAGAATGTTGGGGAATTGCTTCAAAACAAGATCAAAAGACAGCTCACCTTCTTCAGTTGAGCCCCATGTCTGATGGCGTCCAGAAGCTGACCGCGAGAGTCGGCCGACTTAGGAGCCTCATTGCTGGTGTGAGAGGACGTCTTCAGACTCGCGCCACCTCTGAGGGTGAGACAAAAAACACATTGAAGAAGAGTATCCTCTAACCGTAGCAATTGATCTCTTAAAAATTTTTCAAAAAGCAAAACAAAACTTTAAGAAGGACTGTTCCAATTTAAAAGTTGAGAGTAGACGCAAAAATTACCCTCCCCCCCTCCTTTTATTCTATTTTATAGCTTATGCCAACTCTAATTGTTTTATTATGAAACCATAGATCGACCTAAAAAATGATTTAAAGAAAAAAAAAAGAGCTGACCTATTTCTTCTGATTACAATACAGCACAAATTATGCTCGTGTGACATCATTTTGAGTGTAAGTTTGTTGACGGTTCATAAGCAGATGATGCTTTGAACAATTGTGCATCAGGAATTCATGGCACTTACAACTAATCATAATATACGCCACCTAAATTTAAGACAACTGAACTATAAGGATACATCACAGACTTGAATTATAATATCCTAGACCGGACAGTACCACGAGCGCCGCTCTTTGCTCTCTATAAAAATTTCACTGTACTGATGAACCCCACGGGCATGCAAATGAAGGGCAAAGCACTGATTTCCCTACAGTCGAGTGTGTGCTCATCTTTTACCGTCTTGCTTCTTGCCCTACATTCGTTTCCAACTATAGAGTCAAACGGTGCATTCCACGAAGAACCAAAACTATGCCAGAGTGCAGGATTTTGGATATTATTATGTAGTTCTAAGGGATACATACAGCCGAACAACAACCGAAGTTTGCTCTGAACAAAAAGAGCCACAGTTAACTCCTAAGCTCCTCCCTACCTGATGGCTTCCATCAACGCTCCTCTCCCAGAGGTATCAGCTCCGGCTGGGCTCGCCGTAGGTGGTGGAGGGGGAGGGGGAGGAGGGGGTGGGGGTGGGGGGCCTCCAGCGGGGGGAGGGGGAGGTGGTGGGGGTCCTCCTGCTGGGGGAGGAGGTGGGGGAGGCCCGCTGGAAGGTGGTGGTGGCGGCCTCGAGCCCATTGCCATAGGTGGGGGAGGGGGAGGAGCCGCAGACATGGGTGGGGCCGGAGGGGCGGAGCTAGGGGCTCTGTGAGGAGCTCCTGGGGCGCGGGACGGGGGTGGAGGCGGGGCGGCTCCTCTCATGGGTGGAGGGGCTCCACGGCTTGGGGGAGGTGGGGGAGGCATGGCTGCCCTCGATGGGGGTGGTGGGGGTCCGGATGATCGAGCTGGGGGAGGTGGGGGCATTGACATGACTCCCCGGTTGCTAGGGGGAGGAGGAGGGGGGGCACCTGAAGAGGAGAAAGAGAAAAGCTATGGTCATTGTGTCTATTCATTCAAGAGCTACAGACGGTTACACAGTCAACATTGGAAATATTCTTCAGAGGTAATTTTTATCCAGGACCTAGCTAACTACGACCAAAGAAATAGATGAGAATTCATTGAAGCACTCGAGATGTGTGGCAAATTAGCTGTAACAGTTTTGGGCACTTTTTTGGAGCATTTGCAATACTAGGCATCCATCATCCATCTAACAAACAAGGAGCATAATAATAATATATGGCCTACATTGCTAAGAGTTTGACAATAATACAATAGAATTGGAATATGAATCCTCCATTATACTCCATATAGATCTAGTGATCTAAATAAATCTAGATCTAGTAGAACATGTGAATAGGAATAGGCCTTGAACGAGAAATCCGCATCCGATTCCAAACAGAGGGACTCAGCTGAGTCTAGAGTCTAGATCTAGAATCTAGATTAGATCTTTATTCTAAGTAAATAATTCACGCACCTGATGACATGCGTTTTACCAACATTATTATGACATAACAACTTATAATAAGGTTTGACACAATAGAATTGGAATATGAATCCTCCATTGGGGTCTATAATGATCTATAAATCTAGATCTAGAGTACAACAAGTGAGTCGGACTAGAAAGAATCAACATGATCTGAACAATCAGTAAACAAACGAAATTCAAAATGGCCGCTCGAGCACGAAACTGAAAGTAGATAATTTAGGTCGTCGTACTTTGTCGTATTCGTATTTCTATTCAGGTTCTGACAATTATGTTGGAAACGCCGATGTCGGCAGTCGGCACGAAAATGAAAGTGCCGACAAAGCCGACGGGAGGAAAAAGGGGGGGCTGGCAGTCGGCCAGGCCTCGCACTTCGCACATTGATTAACACAGGTGGGCCTAGCGATAGCATCGGCCGGCTCACGGGTCGGGTCGCGATTGTCGGATTTCAGACGATTGTCGGATTTCAGACGATTGTCAGCAAACATGCAGGTCTATAAAATCTTAGCGGTCACGCTCTCTTGAAATCACTTAAAAGTTAGAGTTAACATAACAGTTCACTGTGTATTTTTGCTACAGGCAAATATGTTAGAAGGAAATACAGTTGAACCTGCCCAAGACAACCACCCATGGTCAAGGAGTTGCTGCTGTTGCTGTTGTTGTTGCTGTTATTATCGATCCAGCAACAGCTGGGCTCTCGCCCTTCTGTTTAATGTCATGTAAGGATAAGTGCAAGATTGCTGCAGTTGCTGTAATGTTCCATAGATAGAGTGTGTTGTCAAAGTTAGGTCTCTGAGGGAGAAGTGTAGCTCTGATGTCATTTAAGGTTGTGCAGTGGAAAAGGTGATGATCCAGTCTCGTATGCATAGTCACACAAAGGACACATTGGCGGAAGTACTGTCAAGGAGAAAAGTGGACATCTTAGATAGATAGCCCTCTTGGACAGAGTCATTATAACATAGGAAAAAAACCAACCCAGTAGAGTGGGGAGTGGTCATGTGTATAGGTGATTGTCTTGAAAAGGTAATTGTCAGATTGGGAACATTTGTGTCAAGTGCCTTTCCGAAAGACACAATGTCAGAAGAAGCAGAGCCTCAAACCTCCAAACCCACCCAAATCTCACGGTTATGCGTCCGACGGCCTATCCACTAAATTAGGGACGCCACCTCTGTATAACCTGCAGGTGAAAAAACGAGTGTTCACACAGACATTTTTTCTCACCTCCACCTTCATTAGGTCCTAGCGCCTTCTTCACAGCCTCAATGCCGCCGTGCTGCTCCACAAACTCGTAGATGAAGTGGATGGTGTCCTTATCCACCTTATCGTCCGGCTTGATGCCCACGGACTGGAACAACTTGTGCATGTCCGGATCCAGATTGTCCATCTAGGGAAAGAAAGAAGAGTTGTTGACCCTCCCACAACACATTCTTTCAATTTGCAGATATATTATAGTTAAAAAGTTTTAGTAAGAGTTTTATGGCACTTGCAACACAATTAGGTAATACAAGAGCCCAAGATTAGAGGTGTTGCAAGAGAGTAACAAACATAAAAAAGAAGAAGGGGAGATAAGGAAAATAGATGTTTCATAGGAAAGAAGGTGTAAACCACACCAGAGCATCCGCCATCTACCTACTTTTGCAGAAGAGCCATACAAAGAAAGGAGGACATCAGACTACAAGTGGGAGTTGAAACGAGCATGAAATACACAGAGAGACAACATACCAAATGGTTTGGCCTACAATATGAGATTTGATGGCTTCAAGATAAAAGGAAGACCAAGAGAAAAATACATAAAGAGAGTCAATGAGACCCTCGAAAGGAACAATATAGCGATCCAAAAGGCAACACAACTGACCCACGTTTAACAATTGCATCTCCTCTCGATATCTTGCGATACAAGAGGACAAAAAAAGTAAAAGTAAAATAAGTACAGAGCCAAAATGATGGGAAAAGCAAGACAGACAGACAGACAGAAAAAAGGGGGTGGGGAGTAATGAAGCAAGGCCTGCCTGGGGCACTCTCCAACCACCCATACTCCCACATTTCACTACAGGAATAATAAAAATGGGATTCTTGTTTTGCCTCATTTCATTTACTATATGAAAGTCAAAGAAGAATAGAATTTTTTTTAACAAGACTTTAAAAAAATTTTTTTTAACAATAACAAAATAAAAACTCACATCAAATCCCTTGTCTGGATCCCATCCCACGTGGCTCACATGACTGGAATAAAAAAAACAACCCAAAACAAGCAGATTAGACACCAGTTTGCTTGGGAGAAGTTACAAACAGTGCCCAAAGGCAAATACACGAACAGTATACACAGTGGGCAGTAAATCATATGGTCGTTTTTAAGCACAAGGGGGCTATCCCGAAAAATACTTTTTTGAGAAAAATCGAGGGTAAAGTTTTTGCCCCTTGTTTAGTTTCTTTAAAAGGCAAGGAGAGTCTTCTCTACAACCTAATGCATACCAATGAAACCAAACTTCTCTTATAGGTAGTGCAATGCCCACTTTTGGAGTAGGTCAAGATTTTTTTTAAACCCCGAAATTTGGGTTAGCCCGCTTGTCCTTGAAAGCGACCATATGAGGCTTCATGAATTAGAAAAGCTAAAGCCAGAGTTTTCTGAATGCTCACAATGTGGCATACTATTCTCGGCTGGAATTGGTCTCGTTGGCTGTAGCAATAGCCAAAAATCATCTTAAGCCTTACTTTTTTACATTACCCTTAAGAAATATTCTCTTCTATAGATGCTTTGGTCAAGTCAGACACTGTCGGACAAACTTTCATTAGTATTATTAGTATACACAATAAGCTCCACGTGACTTAGACTTAGAGGGATGAGGGAGGGTGAATTTAGGAGCTATTAACCCTATCTGTACGCCCTGGGGTCATTTTGTACCCTCAGGGTTGTATTCTTCATATTTTAGAATACTTATAGTGCGAAGATCTCTTTGAAACTGTCAGTATGACTCAAAAAATCATTTCGACAGATGTCTATGCAAAGTGTATGGATCGGATTAACGAGATAATTTCCTCTTTGGAAAGTGGTGGCACAGAGTTCCCCACGTCGTATGGATACGATAATAAAACACGACGTACAGAGAGGGTTAACATACATGAAATTGGAGGGAGTTCCGATGTCGGCCTTGGTAAGCTTCTTCTTTCCTCCATCCTTCTTGTTCTTGTCCTTGTCTTTCTTCAAATTGTTGCTGGTGTTGTTGTTTCTGTTCAGGTCCACTGTTATGGTCTGCTGGGGAGGAGCCTGAGACTGACCCATACCTGAGGAGAGTTTGAGTGTCAGTTAAAAATAAATAAATGAATTTCACATTATTGAATCCCAGGGGTAAATTTGTTTTACAACGGTGTAAATAAATACACAAACATGTTAACACTTACAGTAACGAAGGCTCATATGGTGAAAAAACCCTAAGTACCAGTTTAAAACGCTGAAGCCAAGATAGAATTTTTTTAATTGGGAAAAAAAACCTTGACTGCCCAAAAAAACATGCTTTAAAAATCCATAAGGTTTATGGACCATTCAGCTATTATATAGTGTGACGACTTTCTTTGGTATTTACTTCAGTGCAGAGCGTCCATTCATCGTTTAATTATATTTAGTGTGCCTGATTGTGAGGGCGACTGTCGCCGAACATACTGTAAGTGTTAATAGTTAATACACGAGTACTACATAATATCATAAACACAAACAATCCGCATGTTATTTCTGGTCACCACTGAGCAGTACCCTGTATTTGAGCGAGGGTTATCATGTCTTGTTCAAGGACACACACCAGACGTTATTGTGAGCCTGAGATCACTATCCACTCAGCCACATGGACACCATAACGTTCATCTGGTGCTGGGAAAAGTCACAACAGACAGCCAAAAACAAAAGAGGAAAAAATTGAAGTACAATTTGTAGGCTGGGATGTTGTATCAAACTTAGCTAAGATTGTTCTGGACAAGGAAAATCAAGTATCAAGTATCACTGTTTATCTGCTGGGAAGTTGAAAACAACTCAGCTCAATTTGGTCCTGATAAAAAGCACAACGTCAATAGTCAATTTATCAATTACATAATAAAGTAGTGAGACAAAGAAGACCAGGACTTACGTTGAGGAACAGCCCCGGATGCGTTGGTCCCCCCACCACCGTGCTTCTGGGCCATGGTCTGGCGCTTCCTCTCTGTGGGGAGAAAACATGGAAGACATTAAAATGCAAAAATGACAGCGGGCAATTGAAATAGAACAAAATCTTATTACTAATATGCTCAAATTTGAGAAAAAAGAAGCACATTACCGAAATAACGGCCATTCAGTGCAGGGAGAAAAAAAAGTCACAGCAGATAGACAGACATGTCTTCAGTCTGTGCCCAAGGCCATTTATATACAGAGGATACCCCTTTATATTTGAAAATGGCTTTCACGAATGAACCCTTCCCCCTCCTCTTCTCAAGTACAGTATGTTTTAGATCAGGTTCATTCGCATTCACATTATATTGGGGGTCTCAAACTCGCAGCCTGTGGACTATTTGCAGCCTGCAGGGTGGTATTTTGCAGCCCCTGTGTGACATCAAAGTTAAGCATTATTGTTGACAAGTTTTAAGCTTTACATCAAAGTTGCAGGCTCACTATTTAAAAAATACTTGATACTTTTTATTGTGTGTGGAATACTTGCTGTGGCCCAGGCTCACCCTAACTCTACCGCCAGCCCCCCCCCAAGTAATTTGAATTTGAATCTGACACTCCTGCATTATACAGCCTGTTCTTACCTTGGCGCTTGAGACGCCTTTCATGCAGTTTCTGGTCCACAGCCTTCTTGAACTTCATGGCCTCATCCTCACTCGCAAAGTTCATTCCAGCTTGACAATTCTGGCAAAGACGAAGAAGCAAACTGTGTTGATTTGTACATTTTTTTTTTGTTACGAAACAAAAATTACACATTACTACAAAAAGCATATCCCTTCCTCCCAAACCTTAGAAAATCCACCCCTCCCCTCCCAACTCTCGAAAAGTCCACAACTCCCCTCCCAAATATGGGCACGTCCTCCCCCACCCTCCACCCACCCATTAGGGAACATCCACCCCTCCTCTCCAAAACCAGGGAATGTCCACCTTTCCCCTCCAAAATATGGGAATGTCAACAACCCCTCCCCCCTATCCCCCCCCCCCCTCAGTCCACCTCTCCTAAAATTGGGAAATCCCTCCCCTCCAAAATTTTGAAATGCTCACCCCATAAGTAAAAAGCCTCCTGCTTTCACTTTTATTCAACAAAGCGAGAAAGTTGGAAGACAAAAGGATGTACAACAAAGAAGATCAGCTCTGGAAATTTGATCAAAACATAACAATTACGATTGTAAATGTTAGTTCCTCAGCCATCAAATAAGATCGTTTACGACTTAAGTTGCTTCAAATCTGCCTACCAGGGCCAAACATCCGAGCAGACGGGTGAAGAACCTTTAAAAAAAACTTTTTTAAAAACTTCCCTTCATGGGAACTGAAGTCACATCTTTTGCGTGCAATGGTGGAGAGCCTTTACCAAACCATTACACTTATGACGCTATTTTTTCCCAGCAGAAAAAAAGTTAGTAGCCTAATTACACTATCATTCAATACTGCATCAAGTGTGTGTTTTATTTCTGTTATCAACCGACGCCTAAAACAAGACCACACCCGACACATGTGTGAAAGTGGATCTGGTAGCACCAGCACTGCCATTTGAACTGAAAACCTAGTATATGACAAAATCAAGACTTGTCATGAACTGGAAAAAAAAGGCAACTACTGTTTCAATTGTTACTCTCAGTAATGTTTGCATTCCATTGTATTCAGAGACATTGGTCCAAACTAAGATAGATGAGTATACTATTTTCTATTTTCACTGGAATCAAATCTTATTTTTTTAAAATAAAAATTAGAGTTTTTTCAGATTAGCATATACTTGGTTTTTTCATTCAAAAGGTAGAGCACTGCTCCAGACAGTCACAGTGTAACCCGAACTCCATACTTGTGACACTCCCCACACTTCGAACCTAAGTGAATTAAACTGTTATCTGAATAAATTAAACTGTCATCTGAGCAGGCCCACTACTCGTACAACAGCTTGCAATCCACTTGTCACTCGGAGAAAGGGTCTCCATTAGCTCAGTTGGTATTGTGTAAGACTACAAAGTGGTAGTCACCAGATGGAATCTCCAGCAACACGGTCTACATTTGAGTTGTTTCGAGGAGTTTTCAAGACCATTTTAATTTACCCATTTAGCTCGGTCAAATTGATGAGGGATCTTAAATTCACAAGTTCTACCTCTAAGATAAACGTACACCAAAGAAAAAGGGTGTGAAACTCACACTTTTTTTATTTCATTTGAAAAAGTACACTGCTATGAAACATTGCGTCTCTTGCACGCCTATTAATATGAGAATATTTTGCACATTATAATCAAGACAAAGTAGTTTGTTGCAACCACATTTCCAAATGCATCTATGTCCAGGTGTTTCCAGCATACATTTTTCCATAAAAATCTATTTTTCTCAAAGCAAACTTTGCCACTTACCTCAGCCTCAAAGGTATGGAAGTATTCTCTCGGTGTCTTGTAGACAAATTGATTGTACAGCTCTTGTTCCCAGATCATTTGCTGTTTCTGAGGACGGAAGGGGGCATGATTCAGTTTCATTTCCCAGACATATTTAATAATAATAATACTAATAATAATTTTTTTAAAATTAATAAATAGCACTCTGAAACAAGCTCTGAGCAATGTACAGCCTAACCACTACACCACAAACACAATGTCCACCCAGTAAGGATACTTCATGCTACAAATTACTTATCAACAGTTGAAAAATCTCCAATAAGGCCACACAATTCCATCTTATCAGAGAAAACAACAGAATAAAAACCTAAGATGTTAGTAGGGCCATGAACTGGACAAATAAAACCAACACTGATTTTCCCTGACTATATAGGTGCATTCATTACATTTACATTTATTGGAAAAAATGATTATAGAAATCCAAGAGAGGGGTCAAACTTTGATGTTGTAGACCTTCCGCCAACACTTTTTAGTTTTAGTTTAGATTTGGTAAGAATTTCACAGCATTTGCAACACAATCAGGTCATATTATAAGAGCGAAGATTAGAGATTACTAGAGAGAACATACAAAGAAAAGAAGGAGAGATAAGAACAGTAGATGTTTCATAGGAAAGAAGGAGCAACAGCATCAGAGCACCCACCCACCAACATTACACTGGAAAACCTGTTTATATAAAAAGGAACAGAAAGGTCAAACCTTGATGTCGTAGACTCTGATGTAGAAGGATCGCTTGGTGGCGTCCTTGACGAAGCAGGCCACACCGCAGCACCGCTTGCTCCATCGTGTGCGGTCTGGAGGGTCAGCCAGGTACAGCTGGACCACACCGGTAGCAATGGTCTGCACACAAAACAGCATTTATAAATAAAAACTGCAATGCATCAAGGCGAATGTAAAAATCACCAGACGTCAGCTCAGTTTTAGTTTTAGTAAGAGTTTTACGGCACTTGTAACACAATAAGGTCATATAAGTGCTGAAGATTAGAGTTGTTACAAGAGAGTAGCAAACATAAAAAAGAAGGAGGAGAGATCAGGACCACAGATGTTTGATAGGAAAGAAGGAGCAAACCACACCAGAGTACCCGCCAGCCACCCACACAGCTCAGTTTGAGAAAAGAGAAACAATTCCACCCATTTAAAGGTCATCCGGAGCTTGGAAAAAAAACAGACCGATACATAGAAACAACAGGGGGTTCATTTGCTCAACATGTATTGTGTTTGCCTGTCAACCCAGAGATCTCAAGTTTGATCCTAGCCACTGTCAGGTTTTTTTCTTTTCCTGTTTTCTACACTTCCTGATCACAGGGTAGGTAGGATCAGACACTTAGCTTTCTTAGATAAGGATGAAATATTCCAGAAGTACTATGTGGACGTTTTGCACATTGAAAACCCTTAACAGTTCTAAAATCTAAAAGAATAGGGCTTTCTGACTGGTGTCAAGCAAGGGATAATTCTAGAAACGGCGTAGACAAAACAGCCATTACTTAAAAATAATCTGCACTGTGAGAAGAATATCATACAATCAGCTACTCCCTGAGCTCTGGCAGGGGGTGCAACAAGAAGAAGACAGAAACAACGGAGTGAAAGGGATGGTAAATAAGTAACACCCTCTAACCATCCGCACAACACATCATTTACACACAAACATTCCATACACTTACTTGCCACATAAAATCCATCGCCATTAGCTAGCTAACTTCACCCTACTTCACCAGCTTTGGCAGAGTGAAGGACACTGGGGGGCAAAGATTGTGCTGCACACTCATCATGTGCCAGGCTCTTGCACTAGTTCTAGTTCTAAGGTTCTAAGGTCATATTTAATATAAGTAACAGACAGGTCACAATTAACAGTCAAAATCCCAAGCACAGCATCTTAAAGCATGAACATGCCTCGCCCCCTCCCACTTCACATCTTCTTATCTCCATTGTAAATATATGGAGATTCAGCTACACCTGTGACTGAAAAATATAGCAAGCTAGCCCATGTATTCTTTTCCTCTGGACAAAAAAAAGGAAAAAAAAGAAAATATGTAGGAACATATTCTTGATAAGAGCAAGAATGAACAAATACTTTCTCTGATTTATAATTTGGTTTAGTATACAAGTAAGATGTATGTTTTTCCTTGGGTACTTTGGCGTGAAATCAGAACTTATATTATATATATATAATACAATATATATATACTTGATGAATCTTAATTCCCTAGTAAGGTGAAACATTAAAATCCTTATCTCTTAACTGTTAACATCTAAAATACAGCAGTCAATAAAACTAAAGAATCGGGAATATTCAACGGGTAAACAACAGCATTTTATCAGAGTACTCAGCCCGTCTGAGGTAACTCTGAAACATGAACAGAGTAAAGCATTTTTCTTGTCACAACATGCAAACTGGACCATCTGCTCCTGTGTCTGCAGCCAAAAAGATGATGTAACAAACACATCTTTTAAAAATGTACTTAAAAAGTCTACTACATGGGGAGCAGGAGCAATTCTTAAAATGTGGTCCTCGTTCTCTATCAAACTTCGTATCACTTGAACAGAAATGGGAGACAAAGATTAAGAAAGTTGTTAATCTAGATTTGTGTCAACATCTCAGGGCTCGCAACATGCAACTATTTTCTTAATATAAAGCAATTTGTTTCTCTACACAAGGAATATAGGGTTCCTCAGAATGTAGTTTTTAGAAGTACTCACAACTCTTTATACTGACAACAGTTTCTTGTTTTGGGACAAGACTATTGATCATAAATTTGTCTCTGCAGGTCTACTTTTGAATTTTCACTCAATTTTCCAAGCCCACAGTGTGACTTATGTCTTTCTCTGATTTTATCCTGAGAAGACTAGATCTAGATTATAGCTTTTCAATCTCCATTGCAATAGGTATACAAAATTATAAGGCGGGGAAAATATTTTCTTAATTTTAAAAAGCCCAAATTATCCACTGGCATCTCAAACACTAAGAACTGAACTACAAAGAAACAAAAGTACAATAGCTAAATCTAGACTACCAAAAAGACTGAGGCCTACTGTCACTCACTGATTTAATGAGCAAACAGCAAAATCGGAGGGGTATCCTGGTCTGACGTCAAACAAGATGGGCGCCTTACCTAAAAATAGTTTGCGTCTTTCTACGATTAATCGCATGTCTCTTAGCCCAACATCCTCAAACCTCTATTTTACTGTTTCCAAACAATAAATAAGGAAACTTAAATCAGATCTAGATTAGATCAAGACTAGATCTAGAGGCAGACTAGGGACCAGACTAGAATATCTAGATCTAGGGTGTTGTTAGTTAGTGTTGGAGATGACAGAGAAGAAGAGAAACAGAGGGAGGTCTGCTGGCGTCTGGACCTGAAAAATTAATTGATATTTAAGATCTAACTCACCGTGCAAGACCTTCCAACAGTTTGGAACAATGCTTCATTTTCATGGTCTTGAAGTAGAATTGAAGGGGCGTTGACAGCCTTCTGTCTATTTTGAGACATTTTTCTTTGACCCAAGGGTTTCGCAACACCCACTAAGACCCAAGGAAGTAGAATGTCTCTCGTCACAGCCTACAAAAGAAAAACAGTCAGTGGGTCAGGTTTACTTCCGGCAACAGCTGGCTGGGTGTCTCACACTTCCGGGTTACCCCCAAAAATATCATACCTACGATGAGCCCCCAAATAAAACAACAGAACAAATCTTAATACAAACAATGTTTTGTCCATCTATACGTAACAGTGTCTTCCTTCGAAAATTTTGTTTTACTGTTAATTATTAATCAAGCAGTAATTTTTTGTTGCTCTCGTCTAGATTGATACAAAAGTTTTGTTTGCCAAGTAACGTTTCAAGTTTTAAGATCATAATTTTTATTAATAGAACAAAACAAAAATGGCTGCTTCAAGCCAACAACAGAGCATGTTTGTTGAAGCTGTTAAAGCAGTTTTGAACAGTTGGACTGCTCTTCAGGTTGTTTTTTTTACGAATCCATCTGTCAAAATTTAGATAATCAGTACTGCCTCTCAAAGATTTGAGTCTAACTGTAGTAGATGTAGTGTGTTTATTGCAATGATTAAACAAAATGCGTAGGCCTAGTTCCAGGTACAATGTTTACATTTACTCTTCAGCAACCATGCTGGTTTGATGCCTGTGCCTTAAACTTAAGGCAGGTAAGGAGGTGTAGCTATGGTTCATACCAAAACGTTGATCTGACTGTTTTAATGCTGTTTTCTTCATAAATGTGTGTGTCTGTATAAAATGAAACCTTAATCAGCCTTCAAAAGATTAAATTCTCACGTTTTTTTCATGTGGCACAGAAAAGAAATTGCAGAGTCAGCGGTTTTTTTGCACCATTTTATTTTTCGTGAATCTCAATAACTCCTTAAGATAGACACTTGATAATTGGCATGGTAAATATTCAAGGTAATATCTAAAACCTTACACACCCAATTTTAAATATCTACATTCCCTTTGGAGATTTTCAATCTTATGTGGCCTAGAATTAGATCTGATATTTCAGACTAGATCTACGTACTTATTACAAAAGGTCTGAAAACTTAAAACATGTGGGAAAAGAAGCAAAAATACCTCTGTAAAGTATAAGGAAGACATTCATGGACTATTGTGAGGAAATTTCAACCAATTCTGACAATAACTTTCTGAGACTACTCAAAATAGTGTAGCAGATTGTGTCAGAAATTATTCTGAGAAAAAAGATGTGTCATGCCGAAATGCCTTTCTAAATTTATGTTGATGCTGGCAAACTGAGTTGTTTATGTAAATTGAGTTTATTGTAAGTCTTTGCCACAAAAAAGAAGAGTTTTTAAATGATTTGACAGGTGAGTGACTGCCTTTCTTAAAGAAGTCATGACTTTTTCAAGCCAAAAAGAAGTAGAAGCTGCTACGTCCTTTTTATTTTCTTCCCAAATGTCTTGGTTTTGTGCATTTTTGGCTTCACCATGGTGGAATCTGAAACAGTGCAACAAAGGCACACTTAAACTTGCATCACATCTAGATCTGTATTATTTTCTCAATATAGCCATGTTCTGCTTGCTTGAGAGGATAACCGGCTTTGGGAACACCGCTCTCCCATTTTTAAAAAGTAAAAATAATTATAGTAACAGACCTGTGAGTTTTCCAGCAAATTCCGGCAATTTAGACTCCCACTAAAATTTGTCAACACCAGGCGGCCGTTTCCGCGCTTTGGGCCAATCGGAGGATTTGAGGGGGACATTCCCCTCTTTCCGCCCCCTTCCCCTTTATCAGCAAGGCCAGAATTTAGTTTAGAGGTCCTGCATTTAAATCACAGTCCAGGGTTGAAAAGGGTGCTGCTATCAATTATAGGATAGCATGGAATTTGGCGTGGGAAGGTGGACTGAGAGTGTAGTATTCCTGTTCTTCTTGTATCCCACAGTAAGTTTTAGACCACTGCAGTGACAGTCCATGTTTAAATGGTTATGATGAATGACAGATGAATGAAATATTACTTTTACAAGTAGTGAATTATAATAAGAGTCCCAAAACAGAGTTGATCCCCTTGCTTTGCTGGAAGGTATAGAGGAGATTCATGATTCCAAAGTTGCTCGCTGTAGCAATTTCCATTTTGGTTTCTTTTGTATTCATATTTTGCTCTGGTGATTTTTCCCTTTGTATTTTTTGTTGTTGTATGCACATTGTATAGAAAAGTAATACTGAACTTCTCTCTAAATTCACAGTTGGCAGTGGAGCAGGGGTTTGGAGGGCCTGAAAGCCAAGAGAAAGCAGAATGGATGGTCGAGGCAGTAGACACCTGGTTCAGAGAAAATGGTAAGAGGTCTCTGCTGTGTTTTTTGTCTTAATGTTGACATTATTACTAGTCCAATAGCAACAGTTGTAGCAGAAATTATATTGACAAACTGTGACATCATTTTTTATTGAATTTGAGGGTTCGATGAATGCCAGTGATGACTGATGTAAGACTTTTTATCGATGATGACAGGGACATCTGTCCTTCACTTAAAACAATGTGCCATGGTGCTTTTATTTTTTTATTTTTTTTTGCTTGCAATAGATCTTTATCAACAGGTTCAAGTACATATTAGTTTGTTTTCTTTAGTCTACAACAGCTCTTATTTTATTTATCTTTGTCATTCTCATTCAAAAACTTTCACAGAGAACAATTTGGAATGCCATGCTCAATGCTTAAGACAAATACTTATATGGAAAATTTCAGAGTGTGGAAGTCTGTTGAGGACAAAGATTTTCTTTTCTATCAACATCAGTTGCCAAACTTAAGGGGTAGAGCACAGTGGGTACTGGCTAAATGTTGGAAGTGGGGTAATAATATAGATCATAAAGCGCATAGAGCTTGCTGTTGAGTGAGAATTTGCATTACACAAATGTTATCTATTATTAAGTGAGCATGTATGCCGTCAAATATGAAATGTAAGGCAGGGTGGTGAAATCAGGCACTCATCAAAATAATGAAATTTAAGAAACAGGCTTTTTTCCACTGGTTTGGCAATTTTTGTCGAATTTTTGGATTTTTGGCACACCTTTTATGTCTTTTTAAAATCACATTTCTGTGTGGATTTTACTTTTTTTTAAACGCTGATTAAAGACACAAAAAAATATAAATTTTCAGTTTCCAAGTACTCTCAAGCAATGGAATTCACCAACCTTTGGTGGCCTTTTCTTGCTAATTTTACCTTTGAAACTGGGCAACCCCCAATTCTTTCAATCATGAATATCTCGACTTATATTCAAGAAAGATGGGTATTTTTTTTCTTTGAAAGCAAGAAAGATGAACAAGCTTTAAGAGGATATCAATTACTCAACATGCCCAAAAATTGATGAGCGTCGTGATACAAATGTATTTGAAGCCCCCAGTGTTGAAATTCATGGTTGCAATATGATAGAAATATTTCTGTCAAGGTCCCCCCTCTTCTTGGCTTTGGTTTTTTAGACAATTAACAGTTTATCCTAGCATTCACTAGAAAAATTGCTATACTTATGTTGGTGTTGGTACCTTTTGCATCAAGTGTTTGATGCCACCAAGTACATTGACCTGTCAAGTATCTATTTTGGTGTGTGTATTGGTTATATGTATTTTGCAGACACAATGAATTATCATGCACTAGATAGTGTAAGAGTGTTGAATTGCGTTTTTTTGTGTTTTTTTAATTACAGATGGCATAGAGCCGTATGAAGTAGAGGACTTCCTGGCCGACATATTGAATGAAGAATTTGACCTGCGTTTAGAAGACAATAGCCTTCCAGAGGTGAGTGGGTAAATTTAAGAGCTGTTGGCCAGTGTTGTACACGGCATCAATTTTCACACTATTTTGTGTCTTTTGGTTGGAATGACTCATCGGCCCTCTTTTGTTTGTTGAGTTTAGGTAAAAAAAAAGGATGAACAATACACACCTAAACGGGACCCTCAACTTGACCCTTACTTTTGTTTTTTGTTTTTGTAAAGTGTTTTACGGCGCTTGCAACTGCATAGGTCATATGAGCGCGTGGGACACACCTAATATTTTCAGTTGGTAGGAAATTTTGAATTTTCCCCGGGTGGCGGCCGAAGCCTACTCTTATCGATTTTAGACCACCAAGGGATCTTTAACGTGCGCAACTTGCACACGGGCCCTCCGAGATTTTTCGCCCTTGTCCGAGAAGGCTAGGTGTAGATCTTTCCTACCAGAAGATCAGGGGTGTGGCAGAAAGACAGCAGTAAGGAGGAGCCAAGGAGTAGCAGTAGAAAGGCTGCAGAAAGAGTCAGGAGCCCAGAGGAGGGGGCAAAGGAGGTGAGGGGGTGGGGGCAGAAAGTGGAAATGAAAGCAGACAACAGAACATTGCTAGAGAGCAGGAAAGGAGGTTAAAGGAGACAATTTTAGAGAAGAAAATTTTTCGGTCGCTACCCGGATTCGAACCCGGGACCTTTGAATGAGAGGCCAACACCTTAACCTCTAGGCCACGAGAGCCCCCACCCTTACTTTACAGATTTCAGTGTATATTTTTTGCATCCTCGTAAATCTAGTTGAAGACAACTGACTTTCTGACTTTTCACTTGGACATTGTTTGCTTATCCTGAATTTCATGAGGTTTTTGATCTCTTTACTTTTATTTGCAGATTTCAAGACTCATTTGCACCTTTTACCGGCTCTGTCAGGAAAACAAGAGCGAAGAAATTGCACAGAGATTGAACGTGTTACCCAGAGCCTCAATTCAACACTGCCAACAGGGGCAGAACAGGGTGGAGGAAATGGATGTGAGTGCTTTCTTCAGCCTTAGATAGTTAATGAAGTGGTAGAGGGAGAGATGCTTTGGACGGCTTGTTTTTGTACATGATCTTCTTTGTTCTATGCAGTGGTGTATAGTGGGTGGTTGGCGGGTGCTCTGGTGTGGTTTGCTCCTTCTTTCCTATCAAACATCTATCGTCCTTTTCTCTCCTCCTTTTTTGTGTATGTTACTCTCTTGTAACACGTCTATTCTTCGGCACTTATATGACCCTATTGTGTTGCAAGTGCCGTAAAATGCTTACTAAAATAAAAATAATAGTGGTGTATATCAGATCAAGAACTGTATGCTTTTTGACAGTATGTATTATGCAGTTGATGACAGACACCAAGGTTATCTAAATTGTGTCGGGGAAGGGGGGTAGAGAAGGAAATATAATATTTTTTATTATACAATACATATATATATCATCTTTCCTCTCTATGTAAGGTATCACTAGTCAAGTGGTAAGGCTGTCAGACTCAAAACAGGAAGGTGGAAGGTTCAAATCTTTGTCTAGGGCTGATATTGTCAGTACTTTTGTGTCATTGGGACAAGCACTTTACACTCATTTTCCTTACTTAACTTCTTGGTAGAAGTTATATTGGTTATGTAAAAATGCAATCTTTTCTTCTTCTTCTTCTTCTTCTTCTTTTTCTGCTGCTCGTCGTCGTCCTTCTCCTCCTTCTCGTTCTTCATCCTCTTCCTCCTCCACCTCCTCCTCTTTTTCTTATGGTCTCTAATGACAACGCTGGTTTTGTTTTCCAGAGTGATGAAGAGGCTCCTGGTCCCCCTCCGTCCTCCCACTCTAATGTCCCTCCTGCTGGACAGAATTCTGCATCACAAGGTCAGTTTCGTGTCTCCCTAACAAGTGAAATATTTCCATGTCTCTTTTAAGTGTGACTAATTTAAAACTCACCAGGGTCACAACATGAGGTTTGAATCAGCATTAGTTTAAGAAATGTATTATTGTATTGTATTAGTAAGTCTCACTGCAAAATTCGGACATTGTTATTAAGACAGGTTTCAGAAATACAAAACCATTTACAATTCCCATAGAAAAAGATTATTTTCTTTGTGGATACGATATTTTCTATTTACATTGTTGCTGCAGCCTTAACACTTTCCGCCCTTGTAGCGCGCAGAGCGGTCAACCTTTGTTCCCACGTACCAGGATTTGGATGTGGATGGGGTACATCATTACTATACCTGTATCTCGGCAAAAATACCCCAACCATTGTGAAATTTTCAGCAAATTGAGAAAATTGAATGTGATGATCGCTTATTCACCAAAAAGGGAATTAGAATCGGAACTGAGAACTTTAGATCCAGCATGTTCATCACCAGAATTCTCATCGTGGTTTAAGTGTAAAGCAGCACTCATGCCAGATCTACTCGTCATATTTCAAAAAAATTTACTCCAATTGTTGTAAACAGATTTTCAAAGGCTACACTAACTATTCAGAAAGGAAATTATTACTTTAACAAGTGCTCATGTCAAAAAGGAGATAATTGCTACATTTTAATTTTCTAATTTTCTGTCTATATCACACCATCACCAGTCGGCATCCGGTAGGGGAAAGAGACGGCTTCGACGTTCCGTAAGGGCAAAGTGTTCAGTCTGTGACCATCTACTTTTCCTATACATCTTTATTTCAACTAAATATGCAACAGTAGCAGAGCTTTTTGTGTACATTTCATGAGCTCACAATGTTGGTCTTGATCTGGTCAAACAATGGAAATCGTCGTCGGTGCTAGGCTCTAGAAGTTACTGACAATAGAATAAAGAGGGGGGAAAATAAAACGCGGGACTTGAAAACCTTTCGTGGAAGGTAACAGGAATTTCTTGTTTAAAAGCTTCACGTGAAACAAAATCTATTGTAATTATTTTAAGTAACTGTAAGAACAAGACAGAACTAAAAGATGAATAATGGCTATTCTTTTTACTTCAGTGATGTGTTTGTTATTTTGATTTTTCGCTCTTCTCTCTACCTCATTGATGATATTGCATTCCCCAGAAACCGGTGACGACATGGAAACGGCAGAGGGTGCTGAAGACAAAGAGGACGAAGACGGATTTAAAGTCGTCCGACATGGGCGAAAGAAAAGATAACAGAGGACTCTTGTCTTTTTCTCTCCTTTTTCTGCACCTTTACTGTTAATAGATGGACATTATTCACCAGAGTTCGTTTTGTTGCTCAGATTGTTTTTTTATGTGTATTTTTTTGTTTGAGAGACAAGGTGTACTTTTACCTATCCTATCTATCAGTGTTTGTTGATCTCATGCTTCAGTGTTGGAGGGTGCCACAAGTAGGTCCTATTTCTTTTCTTTCCCTCTGTTTTTTCTGTTTGTCCATCTTGCTTTTTTTCCCTTTAACTGAATGACTGTGTTATTGTGTCAACATGATTTTTTTTTTCTTTACTCAAACAGCCTCATGTGTCAGGTGCAGGGGATATTTAAGGACAGTGGGTTTTTACTGAAAATAGTCCAGTAAAGTAATAGTATCAAGGCGATACAGAAAAACTTCAATTTAAGATTTTAAGAAAATCATCCACCAGTGCTCCTTAGGCTCAAATATAGTTTGGAAATTTTTTTTGATGGCGTCATGTCATGTGTCTTACTCATGCTGCAAAGTTGGTTGTTGTTTTTTTGTGTTTTTTTTAGTAAAATCCTCTTTGTAGTTATTGGTGTTGTTGTTTTCTGGTGAATTTGCCATATATATACATGTACTTCAGTATGAGGTTGTCCTTGTGACTAGTGGTATTACCACTTGTGAGGTCTACTCCTATTTCTTTTCACTGACAGTATTGTCTAAATTTATGGGGCTGGAATATTGACTCATTGCAGCATTTATGAACTTGATTCTGGGGAAAGGGAAAGTGCTCTCGCAGAGAAAGTTGTGGCCATGCTATTATTAGTAGCAGCTCCTTGCTAATACTCAGTGCCCACTGCCCATCCGACTCTTTTGACTGAATTTTTCCTACATGGACAGGGCAAAAGTTTCCATTTTTTGCACAATACAACACAATTCAACTCAATTTGACTGACCTTCAAATTCAAACGCATATATTTTTTATAAGTCACAAATCATATCAGTTCAGCCATATGGTGCCAAAATGGTATAGCTTTTGCCCCTCCACGAAGAAAAATTTGGGAGACCAGGACTATCAAATGAATCTGATTGGCAGTGTGCACTGGGCTGGGTATAGGAATTACTCACTTTACCTGCTTGTTCTGACTCTAGTTTTGGTAAGAGATTTACGGCACTTGCAACACAATCAGATCATATAAGTTGCGAAGATTAGAGGTGTTACTAGGGAGTAGCATACTTGATTTTAGTAAGACTTTTACGGTACTTACAACACAATAAGGACATATAATAAGTGCCGAAGAATAGATTATGTGTTACAAGAGACACAAAAAAGAAAGTTGATAGGAAAGAATGAGCAAACCACAACTGAGCACCCGTCAACCACCCACAACAGTAGCATACAAAGAAAAGAAGAAGAGAGATAAGGACAACAGATGTTCAATAGGAAAGCAGGAGCAAATCACACCAGAGCACCCACTGTTCTGACATTAGGAGAGGCAAAGTTAATTCGTCTAGAAACATTTTATATTTTGTAGAATTAGCTTATGAACACAAAGACCAAAATACAAAAGTATCATATGATCTATAATAATTTATTGAAAGTGTATTTCATCTCAAATCTATACACACTTGCAAATGTTGGTACAGTGAAGTAACAAAAAGACCAGTAACAATTAAATCATCCCACAGACAGAATTTTTTTCCACAACTGTCAGCTACCCCCAAAAAGCTTCTTCATATATCTACAGTAACAGTCACAAACCGTGGTGGTAAGTCTGAAATTGCTATCCTTCAAGGAAAACAGTGTGCCAATGTCAAGTGTACCGCAGATAATGGACGTGTACATTTTGAGCCAACACTGTATTTAGTCATGTTCATTCCATATGTGAGGCATCGTGGTGAAATCCGGCGTTCGTCAAAATAATTAGATCTAAATCAAAGAAATCTGCATCTTTTTGGCCGATGAGCAAATTTTTTTTTTAAATTATTTTTTTGGCTCAACGCCTTTTATGTCCATTTAAAAACAAATTTTTAGGATGAAAGGCACACAAAATGTAAATTTCCAGTTTCCAAGGACTCTCAGGCTATGGGAAGTTAAAAAACTTTGGCAGCCATTTTCTTGCTAATTTTACCTCTGAAACCAGGCGACCCTGACCTCCTTCAATCGCAAATATTTCAACTTCTTCTATTCAACATAGACGGATATTTTTTTTTTCACCAAATGGAAGACAAATGAACAGGCTTCAACTTTAGTTTAAGATGATACCATTAACCTCACATGACCAAAAATTGATAAGCGCCCGATTCCACAGCGTCGTGACACATATACTTTGCACAATATTAGAACATGATGCATGAGGGTTTTCCAAGCAGTCCTTTCAGACAACAAAAATAAAACTATCGAATTTCAGACTTACATATATATAGTTTGTGACCATTACTACTGATGATAAGGAGGAGGAAGCTGACATGTTCTGAAAAAATTCCATCTTCATGTACACTCATGTGAAATATTTGACTACTTCACTTGGTATTATTGACATGGAGCCCATGAACCCCAAAATCAGGAAGACAATCTCTGTGTAAATCATTGTAAATGTTTTACACCCCCATCAATACAATTTAGATCACTTAGTAGGAGACAGCATATTACTTAAAACAAGTCAATGATGAGCTTGCAGTTGAAGTTGAAATTTTATATGTTATAGCTTTCAGGATTTAGCAAAGCAGTTTAAAAAATGAACACTTGGGGTTGTGGGGCATAAAACTTTTACAATTCTTTAAAAAATTAAGATCAGTGCCAAGGCATGAACACCTGGCCTGATCTGATTTTAAAAAACGACAGCATGAATAATTTATCAATAAATAATATCTGATAATAATGATCACACCTTTGAGACTTCTTGCGTAGTAAGGAACCTTGTGTCTTTTCCTAAAAGTAAGAGACACATTAGTACTTCAAGCATAAATCTCAGCAAACATCTTCATGACCTTACAATCTGTACACTGAATCCTCAAGTTTTCTTCTTGTGTATGCATCATATTTTTTTAAACAACACGGATTTTTTAAAAATACACATTTGTAAAAGTCCGAAAAGAAGAAAAAGTGAGTAGTGAGGTGACTTACACAGTGTAAATGTCTTTTACATAGACTTTGAAAAGACAGTTTATGACATAGTATAGTACAGAATAAAGAAGTCTGAAAGTCAAATCCACACAAGAAAATTAATTCAAATATGTGGAGAAAAGGTAAAAGACTAAAACACAATGTGACACAAAATTCTGCTACAAAGCTGAGCACATTTAGCACTCCTTCAAATTCTTCATGAACTGAATCTAAAATCATGATTGGTGAACATAAGATGCAAGGTTGAACAAAAGCATATATATGTGGCAATGCTGGCTAATGCTGAATAAGTTAATAAAGGCCTTTGTAACAAAGTAAGTTACTTTCAAATGGATCCTACATAAAACATGTAGAAAAGGCTAAGAATTAAATGTATTTTGATTCAAGATCTGTTTGCTGTTAACTGAATCTAGCAGTATAAACAAATTGATTCGTGGCAAAATGTCAGAGAGCAGTGAGGACTAAGATCCTCCGAGTGATCTAGAGAGGAAAAAGTGGGATTTTGAATTATATCGGAGAGAAGATAATGTAATGATATTCTGTAGAAATGGCCTTCAATGACTTCACAACACAAGACTTGCTAATTCCTGACAATCAGGAATTCGAGAATCTTATCACTTACATGGCACCAAAACCACTCCGTCCAGTTTGATGCAATTTTGTTCGTTGTTACATAAACGGATGCTATAATGCTGGTTGTCCCAGACTGGGTTTTGAAAACGTTGGCAAGTTTTACAGCCATCTGTATGTTACCACTGACAGAATACACACTACCAAACAGTAGATGCTGTGTAGTAACACAACAGATCCAGCTTTGTACATCACATTAATACTGAGAGTACTAAAACACATGGTAGGTCACAATAGAAGAATGATCATGGTTTGGAGAAAATCAAATCCTAGATTTAAAACCTAAGCATACCGTACTGTGCTTTGAGTGTTTCTGTTGAAACCACTTTCAAAAAGCTGCTCCCATAGTTTGAGTCGACACAGTCATGTAGTGCATCTCTACTAAAAGTATAAAAGTCACAATTTCGTCACTTTTGAGTTTGAGACATGGTTGTTTCTTCCAATGTGATGTACATGATAAAATTGTAACCATGGTTGTCCCTGTACTTTTGTTTTTTTTACTTTTAAATATTTTCCCAGCCAAGCTTTGATTACTGAGGGCAGAACTGAAGGCGAAATCATGATTTTTAAAAACCAAACAACTAACATATCAACCAGAGAAAAAAAGGTGAAGATGTGGCATAAGGATACAGCAAGCAACAGCTTTGAAAACAGAAGAGGTGAAATTCATAACACACACACACATTTACATTTACATCATACCCACAAAACACTGGTCCTTTCACACAGCCTGTCTAATGCTGACTGTCTTAAACTTAAACAATTTCATGCAGACTGCCTTACACAGATAATTTAATGATAATAAATAGCATATAACACAAATTCCCACTCAACAGCAACCTCTATACATTTTACAAAGCGACCGTTTAGTTCAAGTTCAAGAAACCCATATGCCACATTTTTCAAAAATTGATTTTTTTGCTTTCCCGTGGCTGCAAATCTCTCTTTGTCGCAATCTTTTTGATGTGCTGTAATTTATTTATAGTCCAATGCTCACATAGAAAAGCTATGTGATGGAAAAAGATCTGCGGCCATGGAAAAGCCAAAAAAAAGTCAATTTTAGATAAATGTGGCATACTGGTTTCTAGAACTGAACCTGCTAAATCTATAATTATTACTACCCCAGCAAACCTGATAGCATTCTAAAAAAAAAAACGTGTCAACTTCCTGGTAAGCATACATCCCTTTACATAGTCTTAGTCTTACATACAGCGCCTAGAGCTGTGTTCACATGGAAGCGGGCGCTATAGAAATGATCTACATTATTATTATTATTACAATTGTCTAACACAGACTTTCTCACACAAATTTCCAACAGGGACCACTTTTTGAAACTCACAAAATGGAGAAACAACACACATCAGGTCATGGCAAGATGTTTAGAGTTCATACAGCCCTCAGACATGGATTTTGATAGAGGACAGGCGTAATCATTAACTTTATCATCAGCTCTATCGGTTAACACTTCGTGGTAACTTGGCACAATAATGCGACAGTGAAAATTATCCGTTCTGGTCACTTGGCCTGAACCAGGCCCGAGAAGTCTGTTGCAGTCACTCTCCTGGCTGGGTGACCAGATGGGGTATTTTGTACTGCTGGCTGTTTGACTGCAAAGTATTAACGAGAGGGGAAGGAAAGAGAGATGGAGGCAAGTGAGGTGGGGTGGGGTGAGAACAGCAGAATCAATTTCTCCAACAGAAAAGTTTTGAACCATTGGGTGTGAATTTGATTAATTCGCTTTTGATTCAAAGTCCTGCAAGGAGTGAGCATAAACTTAAGGAAAAGTAAGATCAGGGTCAGTTCACTATGACAGTACATAATTGATTCAGCCTCAAGACCATGGGTTAAAAGACCCATTGAAGCAGAATGCAACTCTTTGAACAAATAATGTAGAAAAAACCGTACTTAAAACTGTTCCTTCTTTAGATTCAGCTTTGAACAAGTTATGTAAAATTACAACAGCCTCAAAAATGTTTCTTTACATTCAGCTTTGATGAACAAAAAATGCAGAAATTTCTTAAATAAAAAAAGACTACCTCCACTTTGAACAAGAAATACAGAAAATACCAAAACTAAAGAATTTTTCTGTAGGTCCAGCTTTGTTGGAATAAGGATAAATTAATCTGAACAATTTAACAGGTCGCGCCAGTGAGTTACTTTTGTTGTGAAGCAGAGTAAGAAAAGACTGGACCATTGCGTAAAGGTTCTCAACAATACAACCTACTATCTACAGACTTTTATGTATGATTATATGGCAATTACAAATATTTATTAAAAAACACCAATATAAAAATATAATACATAAATACAATCACACTCATTATTTCATTTACTACAGAGTACCAACCAAAGTTTCTGAACTACTGACTCTCCCAGCAAAACTTTGTTTTAAAAATTAAAAAACCCATAGGCCAGCAACCTTCAAACAAGTCTAAAACAAAACAAAACAAAGCAGGCCACCAGATATACATCATCATGCGTTTTTCTCATTTTCATGACTCTTGAAATTTGTCTAAGCATGACTGAGTTAATGCCCTATGAATGGGTCCTTTTTTTTTTTCTTTTCTAAGACACCCGATACATGGACAGCTCTTGATGGTGGCCAATCCTCCAACACAGGATGAGTAAGGAAGATGATGAAGATGATTCCCACAGATCTATCCGAGTAGATTGCACATTTTTTACACCCTCAATGTCCTCATTTAGATCTAGTGTTAGGAGACAGGCAGCCTAAACCCTGCCAGTCAAGGCTGAGTGGCAACAGCAAAGAGCCTAACCATTTCACATAAGATGCTGACCATAGACCAATATGTGCAGTTCACTTTTCTTTCTTGTACAAACCGCAAATGAATAATATGAAGTTCGGATGCACAACCATTTTAGATTAGTCTGAGTAAAGAGAAGTACACATTCAACTCAAAAACCCCGCAGTCATTTCATGCAGAGAAGAAGCAAAAAAGACAGAAACAAGAGGCGAAAAAAAAAAGATTAGGTCCGATTAGTAGAGCCCTGCGACTACTTGTTTGCCAAAATAAAGAGGTATCAACTGGCTATGAGAAAAAAAAAATCAGGAACTTTTTGGACCCCCTGGAAACGCATACACAAGGACTCAAGGTTTATGGATCATACTGTCTAAGACATCTTATATAACAACATTCAGCATGAAGTCATGCAAAATCTGGACAATTTCAAGAATCAGGATTTCCAGATTTATCCAGAGAATCAGCACCGCTGAACATGAGTTTATGAGAGTGTACAAGTATCACTTTCATAAAAGGCAGAAATACTAAATTAGAAATATAATTGGGTTTTTTCACAGTGCATCACAGAATAGTATAAAACATACAACAAACATTTGTCAACTGTCATGAGCAGGAAACAGTACACGTGGTACAAAAAAATAATTTAGAGATAAACGTATCAAAAACAACTCACCACAATCCTGTGAGTATAAATAAAACAAAAGTGACCAATAAATAAAAATCCAAATTGAGACAAAACTTTATATTATCTCTTTAAAATTCCTCAGTACCGGGTACACGCAGAAGAAGCAGACGTGAAGTGTACAGTCTCAATGATGTCATCATGTTCTGAGTACACGTGTCCACTGCTCAGTGTAAGACTCCCAGGGATGCCAAATGATTTTAGGAAGAAAAAAAAACACTGAAAATGAGCAGAGCATCACATCTCACCTAAAACGAACCTTGTAAAGTTTTTAAATGAGCAAACAAAAACATCTCTAAGTCTTACCTCTCCCCTTTCCTTTGCAAGTGCATTGGACCTTTGTTGCATCAATTCCAATATTATTTTTGTCTTGAGAAAAAGGACCTAATGTCAGTGGAAAAATTCCAACGGATGAAAAAAAATGGAAAAACTGGAGATTTGGCATCCTCCACGCACCATGTTGAAAAGTGACGTATGACAGAGTCTTATACTGAGCAGTCGAAAAAACATAATGTACATAAATGAAGGATTGCCTGTGTACATACATTACATAAAGGATTTCCTACAAAAAGGTTTGCCAGAACAACAATACCTCTGCAGCCTCTGTGTAGGGCTTTGATTGTTATGATTGTAACTTTTACATGCCTCTTTTTTTTCAAATGGGAGGGAAAAAAAGACAGAAATTAAATAAAGGGAGAAAGAATATTAGGATAAAAGAGAAGTATAAATAATCTAACCTTCCATCTGTAGGAAAGGAGGCTTTTTATTTCAAACTGAACTTCCAAAGTCCTGAGGACACTTCTTCACAAAGTCAGAGGTAGGCTAGTCATGTGACTTCAGTGCAACATCATAAAGAGCAGGTGGGGGGGGGGGGGAAGGTTATACCCTTTGCACAGGTATGTATGTACAACAAGTATTTAGTTAGTTTAGTTTTAGTTAGTAAGGTTTTTTAAACGGCGCTCGCAACTGCATAAGGTCATGTGAGCTCCAAGGGGTGAGTGTCAACAGAGAAGTCCAAACATGTAAGTATATGTCCATGCGTGGATTTGTGCATGAGACATAAGTTTTGCATTCATCTCAAGCTTTGGAGAAAAATTTTGAAAAACACTCAAAACTGTAAGATGTAACTTTCTCCCAGTATCACACAACATTAAGATCATCATGAGAGAATTTTCTGGACATTGTAGCAGTTCTCCGGTACAACAAGCACACTCCCTGGGGTACATTGGACACCTGTCCAAGACAACCACCGGTATAAACAACCACTGCCCACATCCCCCTTGCATTTTTTTCTCTATATGGTCGCTTCTTAAGGACAAGGGGGCTATCCCAAAAAATGCTGTTTTGAGAAAATCGAAGGTAAAGTTTTTGCCCCTTGTTCAGTGTCTATAAAAGACAAGGAGAGTTTTCCCTATAAGCAAACAAATATACACACCAATGAAACCAAACTTCTACTATAGGTAGGCCAAAGCCTACTTTTGGTGTAGGTCAAGATTTCTGGAAACTCCCGAAATCTGGGTTAGCCCGTTTGTCCTTAAAAGTGACCATATATTTTAATGATATTGTCCAACATGTCCACCTTTCTAAGACAACCACTATTCTTCTCAACATCGTGTGGCCATCTTGGACAATTTCAACAGTAAGTCATGTACAGTGGAGTCCGCCTAAAGTGAACACACTTTTTTAGAACAATCGGTTAAAGTGAGCGATATTCTGTGGTCCCGATTCAAATGCTATTCTTTAAAGTAAAAAACAGAGGATAAAAAGAACCAGTTTCATGGGGAAATCGGATAAAGTGAACGCCCAAACGAGTGAAAGCGAAAAACGGACCAACCGTGTCACTGTCGCCATGCCGTGAAAATAAAATTCTTTGCCTCGGGCATCGGAAGACAATCCCAGCTCAGCGTTGCCGATGGCAATCAGAAAGAAAGAGCTCTAGTCTAGGCTCTCCCGCTGTGTTGTTCCCCCCCCCCCCCCCACACCACTTCCACCTTTGACCCACCACTGCACGTAGCTACTGTTTCTAAGCCTCCACCCTACCTAAAAGCTTAAACTGAACCTCGGATAAAGAGAACACATTCTTCTGGTCCCAAAAAGTTCACTTTAAGCAGACTCCACTGTATCACTGTTACACACCAAGACCCAACATCATTTCTCCTACCTTCCAGAAAGTTTTTAAAATACCTTATTTTGCTTCCAGTTCTTTTACCCTGTTAGGCCTGCTGTCTTACAAAAGTATCTTCTTTACTGTACTTTCTCCTACCCTGTTAATGTAGAAAAATTACCCAACAAAAACTCATACTTGCAGTAGAGTTCTTTAAAAAATCTTATTTGCTTATTCTTTCTCCAACCCTGTTTTTCCAGACAAGCAAAAGAAAGTCTTATTTGCCATCTCTTCCCTTCCACTCTGTTATTCCAGGTAAGTTTTTTAGTCTCTTTTGTACAATAAAATTCAAATAAAAGACTTTTTGGCACAACGTTCTTGTCACAAAACGTATTCTGGCATCACCAAAAGTTATCATTTTCGAAAGCCACTCACAGTCATAACTATCAGTTTAAAAAGTCACACATATAGGCATACACACATACACGCAGAAATCTGAACTCATATATGTGTATATATGTACACATCAGGGGAAAGGTACGGCCCCTCCCCACACACATACATGCATACACATGCCCATAATCCGCACATGTCTGTGAACACGCAAAACACATGAGTGCACATATAACACATGGGCACACACACACACACACATGTATGCACATACACCCACTCATACCTGTTCACACACACAACACATACGCACATGCACACACACACACACATGTATGAAAATAACATCCACTCATACCTGCTCACACACACAATACACACATGTATGCACAAACACACATGCACACACACACTCTCTCTCTCTCTCTCAGCCACTACTTTATTTGTTTTTTCCCCCCCCCCCCTACCCTCCTGTTGTGATATGCTCGCATCATCCAGCGGTCAAGGAGCTCCCATGATGTCCAGCAGATGGTTGACCTTTTTGTTGAGCCAGGTGACCTGTCGTTTGCGTAAATCCGTGAGCCACAAGGGGGTTAAGAGCGAGTAGCCCCTGACGGCCCCCAGCACCGCCCCTGCCACACACGCATTGCTGTTGCTGTCACCGGCCATCTTTGTCAGCACTGTGATGAAAGATCTGTCCGACAAACAAAGCAATGCGCAGCATCAGCATGTTTGTTGTTTGTTTGAGTAAAAAGAAGCAAATCAACTTGATGAAAATGGGCATTCGCTGTTAAGTTTTAGTTTTGGTAAGAGTTTTATCGCACTTGCAACACAATTAGATCATATAAGAGCCAAAAATTAGAGGTGTTACTAAGATAATAACATACCAAAAAAAAACCCCATGCAATATCATATTAATATTATTACAGACACAGAACACATACTATACCATATAAGATGCAGAATCCATACTATACTATATCATAAAAGACAGAGAACCCATCATACAATACCGTACCATATCAGACACAGACCCCAAGCCAATACACATGGAGAAGTATACACAACAAAATACCACATTCTACACATTAACAAATAACACAAACACAACACACATAGAATTACACACACTCACACATATACATTCACAAATACACACACAAACATCACAGATTTATCCTACCTGTAGTCGTCAGGCCAATATAGTGCTATGAGAGCAGCTTTCAGTGGGGTGTACGTGTGACTCACAGCATACGCTGCTCTTGCATCAAAACTGAAATGAAAAAAAAAAAAAAAACCTTGAACGATCGATTTTAAATGTTTTTATGCCCCTATCAACAGTTTAGATCATTGAAAAGCGAGCTGTTTTGACTCTACCTGGAAGGGCCAACAAAGGTGAAGTGGGATATAGAATCCCACCTGAAAAACAAAAAGAGTAAAGCTGTAGAAGATCAGACCAGACAAGACCAGAGAGCAGGCAGAGAGGGTTGTTCTACAATGCTGCAGCAAGCTAAAGTCAGTGCAGCATTAGAGAAGCGGTTTGCTTCTTCAGTGCCCTCAGACTGAACAACTGATGGCAACAGTCGATAGGTGGACATAAATGGTCCTCATGTTTCAGGCAAAAGGAATAAGGAAAGTCCACCTACATAATATATTGGAAACATAAAACCCGACATTGGTCTACAACTTCACGAAATGTTACATCAAAGCAGAGCCCGAGGAAGATGGATGTCTGTTGTGGCAAGGAGTGGGGCATCAATGGACAAACACAGCCTTGGTGAAAGGTAGCACATGATACCTCACATATATTGACACTTCGAGTCCACAATTTTAACTTTATCCGTACACGCCCTGGGGTCATTCTGTACCCCCGGGGTTGTAATTCTTCACATTTTAGAATACTTCTATTACAATGATCTCTTTGACACTTTCAGTATTTCTCAAAAAATCATTTTGACAGACTGCTATGCAAAGCGTACAGATTGGATTAAAGAGTAAATTTCCTCTTTGGAAGTGGTGGCAAAGAGTTCCCCACGTCGCATGGATACGATAGTAAAACATGATGTACGGATAGGGTTAACCATGAGCTTTGACGGCTTAGCAACAGTAAAAAGAAGCACATCGACACAATATCAATCACTTAGTGCCTAAAAAAGTAAGACGGACAGAAAAACAACAATGGAACCTGCCAGCGGTACCCTCCTATTACTCACAACTCACTTTGAGAAAGACTTGCAGTTGCGTAGAGACAAAAACTCCTCCTTGTCCGAGGAATCGGTGATGTGTGACGCCGACTGTTGAAACAGTTTGTCCAGGAGCTCTTCGTTCACCGTTCTCTTCTGGTCATCTGTCTCCATAACCAACTGCCCCTGGTCAGTGGAAAGAAAAAAGCACACAACGTCATGATCAGAGCACTATCGCTTTTTTAACTGTACCTCAGCTGAGAGGGAGACAGCATCTTAGCAGACAGACAGTGATATTCTTATTAAGGTTTTATGGAGTTCGCAACTGCATAAGGTCATATGAGCGCAAAGGGGTGGATGTCAACAGAGAAGTCCTAACGGGGAATCAGGCTTACTCTACTCACATCTCGAGCCTCAACAGAACAGAGTCTGCTTCGACTATCAAGGCACCCTGGATATAGCGGGTCACAAGAGAGTGACAAACATCCAAAGAAGTTGAGGGAAAAAATGACGATAGTAAAGAAGAGGAAAGAAAAAGCAGCAGTTCCCCCTATGTTGCTCCGACACAGCATGAGCATGACATTGGTAAATCAGCCCATTTACAATTCTACTGTGCATAAGAACATGTTAATATCCCCCCTTTGGGAATGGCCTGAAGACAACTTTAGTCAGTAGCCCTGCCCTGGGGGGGGGACAGTGGTATTCAATAAAACAACTTCTCCAAGAGGCACATCAACACAATAACAGCCATATGGTGCAGGAAAGAAAACAGACAGAACAAAGATAGTAGCACCACAGGGAGAGAAAAGAAGTAAGACCTACTAGAGGCACCCGACAACCACCAGCAGAAATAAAACCACAAAACTGACCTGTAATAAGGTGGCAATGAGAAGCGAGACAAGGACACAGCTGGCCACACATTTCCTGTCTGCATGGGTCGCCCGGCAGATTCTCACAGCGTTGCCTTCTACTTCATGAAGCTCATGGAAGTTGGGAACTCCTGAAACGGAAATTGACCCCAACAAAATTACTAATCATCATTGTTAATGCCTCACACACAGACCACACACACACACATCCTCCCCCCACCACCAGAGATACTCAATAAAATTATAAAATTATTTCCTCATTAAGCTAAAAAATGAAACGAACGTTTCTGCAAACAATAGCGAAGGGCCTTCACCACAAACACCAGTGCCAATCATGAATAAACAAAAAGTGTGAGAACACGTATGCAAGAGTGGCATGTATAGATTCTTGAAAAAAAAAAATTAGATCAACTTGCTGTTACAACTACCTGTCTAAGACAATTACCCATGCCCATGCAAACAACAACTTTCCACTTCCCTCCTTGCATTTTTTTTCTATATTATAATGACATGGTCCAACCAGGTGTCTATCGTGACCAATTTTCTCCTCGACAATAGGAGGCCATTTTGGACAGCTTTGACTGTCGTTGAAACAGATTACCTCATAAACATTTTTTTTTTCTTTCAGAAAAGCCCACTTAGATTTTTCATGAACATTTGATTGAGTCACCTAATATGGCAGTCCTGACAATTGCCCCGTTATCCACACCAAACTCTCGGCATGGCGCCATGTAGACCAGCTTCTGGGCCACCTCGGTGTGGCTACACAACGTCAGGGAGGGCAGAGACGAGGATGTCGACGAAAGTCTCTTCAACTGGACGTGTTGTTGGGACGATGACGGAGACGACGGAGAGTCCTTTGAAACACTGTCAGTTCTCGTTGCCATAACAACACCATCTCCTCCCGTCACCTCAGCATTTGTGAGCGTCATCCCAGCAACACTATCCGTTCCCGCCACCTCCACGTTCGTGAGCGTCACTGTGGCAACAGCATCCGTACCCGTCCCTTCAGTGTCTGTGTGTGCCGGCGATATAGCAACACCATCTCTCCCTGTGGCCTCAGCCTCTATGTGTGGTGATACAGGTTGATGACTTGATATGTGATTAGACAGGTCCCCGTTTTGAGTTACTTTATTTTTCTCTAAGATGGCACTTGATGTCCAATGTGGATCTCTGGTAAAACTTTCATGGTGTGCTGCCTGGGGGAAACAATTTTTAAAAAAAATTAAAGTCTACTTTGAGGAAAAATTTGCATACAAATACCCATAGATAAAATATATACAATAATTGGTCAATGCAACAATGCACAATACCACACGAATACAATACACACAGGATTTGAATGAATGTCACACCAATTGCATTTTCATAAACAAAAGCCACGTCTTAACATCTGTCAACACGGATTGTTCAACTAAATTAAGGTTAAGTTTAAACTGGGAAATTCTAGAAAATCCACAGAGTTGAACAATTTAATAGCAATCTCGCTACTGGACTCAATCAACATAAATTCTTGCACATCATGTTCAGACTTGGAACCTTACTCTATTTTGAATGAAGCAACAAGATCTATTGAAAAGTTTTGTAACAAAGTGGATCATCTCTAACATTCGAACATCCGATTTTTGTTCCTCTTTAGATCACGAACAGAAACATAATTCTTCACTTCTGTGAAGAAAACATTTTGTCATAAAATACCTACATCACTAGTCATTTCTCTACCTGCGCAATGGTATCACTGGTCACAACCCCAGCAGAGTCGCCCAAGTCTGGAAAGCCCCGCTCCACCCAGGCCAAGAGCCGACGTCCAAACTCCAGCTCATCCACCACGCCCCCCCAGTTGACCAGAGAGTCCAAAACGAGCACCTGGAACAAAGACAATTTTAAATGACTATCCTACTAGATCTATCAATTTTTATTCTGTTTTCTTCGTTTTAACATTTTAACACTTTCCTTGCTTAATGGAGTACCTGGAGTTCTCAGTAAAAAGTAAAGCCAACATTGCAAAATGCTGTAACACTAATTTTACTTGTGCTCCCTTTTTAAAATAAGTTTTAGTAAGTGTTTTATGGCACTTGCAACACAATAAGGTCAAACAAGTGCCAAAGATTAGATGCAAACCACACCAGAGCACCCGCCAACAACCCACTTTTTAAAATAAAGGTTGTGAAAAAGCCTCAACACATGAAAATTATGAGCATATATACCATGTATACTCACCTATAAGGCAAGCAATTTACCCCAAAAATAAGATCCAAAAGTATACCCCCTGTATTTTAAATGTGACATGCAGCCAGGATTAGGCCAAATAAAAGAAAAGTTATACAGAATATAATTTTCCTAGATTATATCAATTCCAATGTAACAAACAACAGTTCTTAAGGGTAAGACACAATATTTGATGCCCAACTAGTATTTGATTTAATACATGTCGAGCCCCCTTCAGCATGTCAGAAATTCACGCTATATTATAAGAGCGACACACACAAAAAATTAGCCAATTTGAAAGTCAAAGTATATCCCCCCCCCCCCCTCCATTATGCGACATTTTATAGGCGATTATAATTATAGTGCGTTTATTTTCTTGTGTTGAGGTTTTTCTACAAACTTTTTCTGTGATTTTGGCAATTCTCAAAATACAGGAATTCTTGCAGCTTCACAAGTTTATTCCTTATTTCAAGTCACCTAAAGCTATGGCAGTGCTCACAAATTGGTCAAAGTTGGAGGTCCAGTCCCCCTGTCTCCAGAGCACCCTGTGCTCGTCTTGGACAATTCTGGAGTAGATTAAGTCATCGTCAAAGTTGTAGTGGAAGGAGCACTCGTCATCTGACATCCACCGACATGCCACACCTATCGCATCCCCGATGGCCGCTCCGTAGATCAGACCTGAAGAATGTCAAAAAATTTGTCCCATAAAACATCATGCAAAATACAAGAGAAGCTATTCGGGCCGATCGATGAACTGAGCAGGACGGCCCAATATATGACAGATAACGGACTTCAAGTGTGATGCGATCGAGAAGAAGAACATACAAAATGATAACATCTTTAAAGACATTCTAGACCAACATTTTGACAATATTAATCCATATTTGTACATTGAATTCAATATGAATTCACAACACAAAGTCTTTGGTGTCATCCTTTACAGCTATGAGTCTAAAGTGTGTTAGAGAATACATACAGCAATATACGACCAAAACTTAAAAAATTCCCAGAAAAAAGGTATCCCCTCTAAAGACCATCAACCGCCAAACCTATGAGATAAGAGATAAAAATTCAAAGTAGTCTCCCATATCAACCCACAAGATGAGAGAGTATAACTCAAGTAATTAGAGCACAAATCCCTTTGTGGTCAGGGGAAAGCTTATCAAATATTCCAAAACATTTCATGCCACTTGGACTACCATTAACATAAATAATTAACTTTTTGTCAGCAAGAAGACACCATTTCTACTTTACTGAAGTATGAAGTAATTGTAACTGTAAATGTTTCACATCCCTATCAACACAACTCAGATCATTTACAAGGTGGGCTATCTCAAACCAGTCAGTCTCAGTGGGACGCAACATCTCAGCGGACAGAGATACCCAATAAAAACTTTCCCCACTTGGGAATCAATCAAACTCACATCATCTTTGTGCAACAGCGAAGAGCCTAACCATTACCTGGTACACCACAAACACAGGCCATACCAATGTTATGAAAACTTAGAAGAAAAGAGCACCAGACTTATTTCTTTTAAGGCGGGGGAAGGGGGGATGAATAGAATTTAAAAATTGAAAAAAAGAGCCCCTTGACTTACCTATAACCCTGTCCCTCAGCTGGAAAGGAGTGAGTGTCGTTGCATCTAAGGGGGGCAATAACGGAACTTTGATCCTGCTGGTGACGTGTGCCGTGTCCGTCTGCTCCTGGATGTACTGGATTTGTGCCGAGTGCGGGTTGGCCACGGAAGGTTCCAGCTTGTTGTTGCAGCAGCGGGGGAACTGGTTGAGAGGCGTGGCGGGCCGAGACGGGATCTCGTTGTAGTTGGTGGTGTATTGTTTGCGGAGGTACTCGAGTGTGGATGATGACCCCTCATCACAGACTGCCTGTGGGGGGCTCTCCAAGCGGTTCTGTCGAGTAAAGGACAGAAAATTAGGAAAGCAAATAGGTTTTTAACCTCTCATACAGCATTAAACATCAATCGGTGTTAAGCTCTTACCTTGTTATGTTTTGTTTTTAGTTTTTGTAAGATTTTACAGCACTGGCAACACAAATTTAATTGGTCATACATATAGGTGCTGAAGATTACAGGTGTTGCTAGAGACAAAGAAAAGGAGGAGAGGTAAGGACTACATATGTTTGATAAAAAAGGAAAAGCAACCCACACCAGAGTGCCCACCAAACCATTCACAACGTGTAACTGGTTTCTTGAAAAAATTTTCCACACCCACAAAAACAAAAAACTTCAGATTTAATTAACATGAGAAGACATGACAGTTTACCCCTGGCACTTTTATACTATACATAGCACAAGCTGATTGACCTCAGCAATGAGGTTATGACAAAAAGAGTCATAATTTTTCTTCCAATTTGAGAAAAGTGTTAAGACACATTTGTTCAACCCTATCTGACTATCTTCTGCCAGTAGTTTTTGTACGTGCAAATGTGTGTGGGTCTGAGAGTTGTGTGTACATGTGTGTGTGTGTGTATGTGTGTGTGTGCGCACGCGCATGCGTGTGTGTGTGTGCATGCGTGTCAAGTTAAATAGTCTCATAATGTGCATTTTCTTGGGGGGTTTTGTTACTTTCGTGACAATTTTGCATTGTACAGAGCTTAGCACCTTCTGAGAATTAGGCGCTGTAAAAATTCTCATTATAACTATTGTCATCATATTCCATAATTCAAGCATAACATCATCGATATATTACTGTCTACAAATTCTAATGAAACGGCTCACCTGTTGAGCCAGGAGCAGATGTACAGGACAGCTGGGACAGCCCAGAGACAGAGGTAGTTGTTTCAGTTTGTTGTGCACCACGCTGAGTCGACCCAGACGCTCCATGTCCCCGATGTCTTCTGGCAGAGATCGCAACTCATTGTACGACAGGTCGATCTAGGGAGGACAAAGACAAAGAAGATGGAAACAGAAATAATAAAATGGTTATAATAAAATACATATCATTTCATGATACTGACACAAGTTGTCTTTAGGCCATTCCCAAAAGGGGAATATTAACATGTTCTTATGCAAAGTAGAATTGTAAATGTCATGCTCATACTCTGCCGTAACAACATAGGGGGAACTGCTGCTTTTTTTTCCCTCATCCTTACCCTCGTCATTTTTCCTCTACTTCTTTTGTGTGTTTGTCACTCCCTTACGAACTGCTATTTCTGGGATGCCTTGACAATCGAAGCAGACTTCGTGCTGTTGAGGCTAGAGAGGTGAGCAGAGTAAGCCTGATTACAAGTTTGGACTTCTCTGTTGCCATCCACCCCTTGGAGCTCATATGACCTTATGCAGTTGCGAGCGCCGCAAAACCTTGCTGAAACTAAAAAAGATTTGTGAAGCTCCAAGTCAAGTGAGATAGCACATCAGTAGACAGAAGGAAATACTTCATAAAACAACTTCCTTTTGTAGGAATTGAACTCACGACTTCTGCATGCAATGGCAAAAAGCCTGACCACTACGCCACAGACACCAGTTCCCTTAGTTGCGAGAGACAGCTAAAATAAGTTACTTACCTTCTCCAGTTTGACCAGGTGCACAAAACTTTCCGGCAGCGAGTGGAGTTTGTTGTGCTCGAGATGAATCTCCTTCAGGTGGAACAGAAGACCGAAACTCTCAGGCAATCCCTGCAACAGGGAAAGGAAACATTGAAAGAAAATTAACATTGATTAGGTGTTTTATGGCACTATCAACACAATTTTGATCAACAGACAACACGAATACAGTCAAAATTGTTTAAGATGCTCACATATTGTCAAGGAGAAAAGTGGTTGTTCTAGACAAGTCAGTTAGACATCTTGGACAGTGTCATTTTAATATAATACAGAAAAATACACTAGAGAGGGAAATGGGAATTGGTCATTTGTACCGGTAGTTATCGTGGACAGGAGGCCATTAGAGCAGGTTCAATTGTAATTTTAAAATATTTTGCATCCCACTCTTCACTATTTAGGAGGTTGGCTGCTTCCGTCCTGTCTTTAACAACAAGCCTGTGTTAAGTGGTTTACAAAGCACAGCAGACTGATGAAGATATCGGATATAATTACTTCCCCATTTGGGAATCAAACTCACATCCACTGCGAGCAATGGTGAAGAACCAAACCATTGCACTGCACACAGTGGTACAAGAATGCATTTTACTTTAAAAAAGAAGAAAAAAACCCACATACAACAGTACACAATCAGAAGCACAGAGAATTCCTTTTGTGTACCTTGAGAACATGTGCTAATCATCATAAATCAAATATTGTTTCAATTTAAGTTAGCTTTACTATTAACCCATCCAGAAAAGCTACACCCACATAAAGTCTCTTGCTCCACTTTCAAGATACATTTGTCAATGTTTTACAAATGAATAAAAAACGAACTTAAGTTTTGTTCCCATATATTATACATATAAACAATTTCAAAAACATATGGATGAAAAAAAAAGGAAAGGCAGTTTACCAGAACCACGGTTTGACCTAGCCCTCCATTCCTTTTTACTCACACACACACACACACACACACACACACACACGCACAAACACACGCACAAACACACACACGCGCGCGCGCGCGTGCACGCAGACTTGGACCGTACATTCCCTTCTGAATGTATTTAGCCTGTTATGCATGTCGTCCCTGTTTCTTCTCTCTGCGGATCCACATATATGAGTCATCATAGCGCAAGTGGAGAAAGACGCGTTTCACTTGTTTTAACTCATTGCAGACTCGCATTCTGTTCATTCGAACGCTTGAAGACCCGATGTTTCAGAATACTAAAACAAGCATAATTTCGTTATTCATTCGTAGTTTTCAATTCTCTTTCCTTTGTCTGGTACTTAAAGAGACAGATAACAATAATGTATACTATAATAATAAATATGCAAAAATTTGTTTCTAGTCTGTAGGATGGTTCGAAATATCTCGCAACTTTGCTTTTGATCGGCTGCTGTCGGACTTTTTTTATGTGTCCGCTTCGTCCTTAATGAGTTAAAGAAGGAAGCGGAGTCGCACATGTTGACCCTTAACCGTTTCCCCTTTTCCCCACTCACTCACGTTGCTTCTGCATCTTACGCAAATCTGTTTCAAAGCAGAAAGAAGGGGGACTATTTTTGTACTTAAAATCTTCTTTTGCATTTTTTAAAATTTGTATGTGTGTGTGGGAAGGGGGAGGGGTGTCCTTTAATTAGTTTGATTCAAGGCTCACTGTTCAGAAAGATAAACTGAAAGATAGTTGTTGAACATTGCTATGCCTTGTATTAGGCTTACCTGTACGATATTAAAATTTCTCCAACAATATTACCAGGTTCTTACCTATGTCAATTCACATTCAACAGAAAATGTTCACAAGTTGAACATCAGATGTTTGTGGGTGCTCTGACGTGGTTGCGCATCCTTCTTTTCTACCAAACATCTATTGTCTTTATCTCTCCTCCTCCTTCTTTTTTTGTGTGTTGTGTGTTTGTTACTCTCATGTGACACCTCAAAGCTTCGGCACGTATATGACTAAAGTGTGTTGCAAGTGCCATAAAACGCTTACTCAAACAAAACAAAAACAATTTCGACATTCACAGAAATCTTGCCCTTTCACAAAACTTCTATTAATTTAAACATTGCACAAGTGTAATAAGAAATTTGAATGTCAAGCAAAAGTGCAAGGAGTAGGATGAGGGGGTTGGAAAGATGTTTTTGTGGGGGG
>NW_004797422.1:326732-334682 GCF_000002075.1 Aplysia californica
CCCCCCCCAACCTCCATCCCCATCAAAGAAGAACACATTAATTAAAGGGAGCCCACCTGTAACTGGTTATGGCTAAGGTCGACTCGGCTCAGGTGAGGCAGACGGAGGGGCAACTCCACGGGGATCTCAGTGAGGGCGTTGAACGCGGCCGTCATGGCTTCGTACAGTGATACAGAGTCTCGGATGTTCCACGGCAGTTCTGTCAGGCAGGCCTCGTGGACCTCCCCATGCAAATGCTGAAGGGAAAATTTTTAGTTTTAGTTTTAGTAGAGGCTTTACGGTGCTCGCACATGCATTTAAGGTCATATCAGCCTCAAAAGATTAGAGGTGTTGCAAGAGAGTAACAAACATAAAAAGAAAAAGGGGAGATAGGGACGATAGATGTTTGATAGGAAAGAAGAAGCAAACCACACCAGAGCACTAGCCAACCATCCACAAAGGAAGATTGGTGATAGAAACCCACACAAAATGACAGGAAAAGTTGCTGCAGTGATGATTTACAGATCCCATTTTAAAAATTACATGACATTAGTTCCTGCTGTTGTCACTGCTCTTCTTAGCATTGTTGGAAACAATTTATAGACCCACAAAAATATTTGTCACCGTACCTACACTATACAGATCATTTAAACGTGGGGCTGTTTTCACTCTGAAATAAGGGCCAACTTGGGCTGAACTGAGTGGGGAAACAACAAAGCAGCAGATAGACGAAGAAAGTACCTGATAAAATAACTTCTTCACTTGGAAACTGAAATCGGCTCTTAGACTTTTGCATGTAACAACAAAGAGCCTGTGACTGTGAGCCTAACAACAAGTGCCAGACCCGAAACAGACAATGGCAATTATTATCAAGGTTCGCCACTCATTTCCTCTGCTCGCATGCCCTAAAAAAAAATTCTACATTATCATTATCCTGGTCTTTTCACTTGCCCCATTTGTCCCAGTTCTCTAAGTAAGTTTCACTGTTTGTGTACCTCTGCCACTTTCGTCTTCTATTTTTTCAGTGAGAACGAGAAAACAGTAGTAATCTGAAAGGAATTACTGACGCTACATAAATGGTTGACTCACCTTGACATACTGTTTCGGAGTCACTTTCCGACTAAGGTTCAGAATTTTCCTCTCATCTGCTCGCACAGGAGCAAAGTCATGTGCCTCAATGTTACCCATGGCTTTTCACTTGGAGAAACCAAAAAAAAAATTAAAAAAGACAATAAATATGCATTCACCGAAAATGTGAAACTTTTAAAAACTTGATCAAGAAAAATGTTGCTTGTGTGTAGAAAATGAATTAGGGAGAAGTTTCAAAGAATCCATCCTATTATAATAATTCAACAGTTGAGAGCCAAATATATGAGGATGAAACATAATACATTTTGTCTTATTTTTACTAAGCTTTCAAAAAATATAATAGCAAATAAAGGATTCAAACGGTGCTTCCACTTGGGGCTTTTTAAAATTCTAATTTAAAGAACTGTCCAAAACAGCTTGATTACAATTTTTCATCACACTACAATTTCAAAGAAGTATTTCGCAATGATTAGAAAAGAAAATGTTAACACTAGAAAGGTGTAAAAGGCAGACCACATCAATGAGTCACCCAACCCAGTCACAGGTCATTAGCATAAAGTAGCCTGCATGTTTGAATCTGCAAGTAGTTAATGAGAATAAAAAAGGGGTTTATTGAAGAGACATCATGTTTAATGTTTTTGGCGTACATACACTCACATTGCAGTAATCTTTCCTTTTTAACCCTAATGTAACTCTTTAACAGTGGCTTGACCTGACAAGGTGGAAAACATACTTGTAACTAACATGGAATATGAAGCAATAATAACATACATTCATGGGATAATCCCGTTTTGATCCTAACAATTTAAGCCTCACATAGTTATATATACTTTCTTTCCCCTACCCTACTACTCCATAAAGTTAATGAGTATTTAGTAAGCTAGATCTAGATAAACTAGGCGTTATAAAATTTAAATCATCATTAACATGAACATGACAGAGAGAAAGCAAGACAAAAAAAAAAAAGAACACTCTTTGGAAATTTCCTTCCCGCGCCATTGGCATCCATTTTGAAACTGATAATTTGCCATGTCATCGTCAGGATTGAGCGCATTAATACACATGTAAACACGGAGGGTCCACCAATGTTTAATCCGGCCAAAATAAATTTTCAATACAAAAAGGGAGTGTACAGACCCGGTTACCAAGAACAAAGTCACAAAGTATACAGACCCGGTAGGGGAACTCTTTTGAGATTTCGGAAAGTTTCAGCGCCCTCTTGGCTCAGGGTAGACCTAGGTTCTTCTAGATCTATGGCCAAGGCTAGGTCTAGATCTAGACAGACAGACATAAATCATTGATCTAGTTTCAGAACTTTCCGAAATAACAAAAGAGTTCCCTTACCGGGTCTGTATACTTCGAGACTTTGTTCCCGGTTACCGGGTCTGTATACATTTCGATACAAAAAAGGCAGAAAAGTATTAGATCTAGATCTAAGTCTTGACTAATGTGGTAGGATTCACTTAGCCTACACTACATTCCTACAAGGCAAGGTCAATTTTGTGCGCCTTACTTAGCCTTGGCCTTAGCAATCACTTCTCTTCTGTCTCTGTTAGTGACAGTTAGTGTTTCTAAGTTTCTTGTGTAAACAAACGGGAAGGCAATTTCCAAAGAGCCCAAAATAACGTTTGTCACACCAAAAGAGAGGAGTGGGGGGGGGGGAGAATCAAAGAGAGCACTCCGTGACAGAGACTATTTGGACTTTCCTCTCACAAGAATTGTGACAGGCATAGTCTACTACTTCTGCGAAAACGAAAGTAGGAAATACCTCCTGCTCAGCACTACAGGCCGTATAAGCCGTATTGAGTTAACTTTTATTATTGCTATTGGCACATGGGACAGAATAAGTGTCTACCAAAGCCACTTACAAGAGTGTTCAGAAACACTGAGATTTCTGACAAAACACGACATTCAATTCTTTCGTATTCACCTTTTGTACTATTCCGCTTAGCCTATGGCTTCACATTTCACAGTGGCACCATTGGCCACGAAGTCAACGGAAGTACGCCTTTTTTCCCCCTTTGGCCTGTTGCTGTCCTCCGTCTCGCTCTCAGTGAACTGAATTCGAAGTTTTCAGCGCAAACTTTATTAATAATATTGAAAACAGAATTATTAAATAGTTTTCTTCGTGGGGTTGCAAGGAAAGAGGGGCTGGGTGGCATATATTTTTAAAACATTTTCTAAACACGTCTGCATACCTGAAACTGAAATCATGAGAGTTATTTTGGGGCATTCTCCACTATTACAGGAATACAGGACAGGTCTATTTGTTAACCAACGGTTACTTCATTATTGTAAAAGCAGATTTCTCCTACATGTTACTACATATACCTACATGAACACACTTGGAGCCGGCTGGTGCTCTGTGCAGCTGACGTTTGTGAAATTAAACATGGCTTGCCTTTTCCTTGACAAGTGTTGGTATATGATCAGAACATGTGTAGGCCTACAGAATAGATAGCATAGATTCAAAATAATAGCAACCAAAAGCATTCGCTAACTCTAAGTAAAGTCGTAGTCCGATTCCTCCTCATTTACCTGGTATAGTATGTCTACAACAAAAAGCGCATGAAAATGAATTATAATATGTGCTTTTTGTT
Source organism: Aplysia californica (assembly GCF_000002075.1). Taxonomy (NCBI): domain Eukaryota; kingdom Metazoa; phylum Mollusca; class Gastropoda; order Aplysiida; family Aplysiidae; genus Aplysia; species Aplysia californica. The sequence continues at coordinate 330,401 of NW_004797422.1, forward strand.
CAAAATCTTTCCTTTTCTGAGGAAGCTATTACATATTTATTACTTTAATTGGTTCGATTCTCAGCTGAATTAGTATAAGATTTAAAATTTGATCATTTAACTTGCATATTATTGTCTGGGGCATGGATGGTTGAAACACTAGTAACATTATCATTTAATTGCGCCTATCTGGGATCCGTTTCTTCCTGTGCTGTTAACTTTAATCATTTCCCATGCTTGAGTTCCTGTATAATAAACAATGAAAAAGTATCAGCGACATAAACAAAAAAATCACATTTGAATTCAAAGACTGTGAGTCTCTACTTCGATGCTTGTCAGTCGACACAGGATGGTAGTAAACAGTCATATCTCTTACATCGTAAAAACCGACAACTAACCCCTAACCCCTAACCCCAAACTTCCATGCAACTTTGATGCAAACCTGCAAGACCTATATTATTGATAAATTTCTTTTTTTCATACCTCACTGTCATTAATACGTTATCATTCGATACCTACCTGTCTATAGTTGTGACAGGTGATAATTTGATACGTTCCTCTCGATACCCTTTAAAACTCATTATATCTTATTTTTCGATACTCTTATCCGGCCATTCTTCGTTCCCACCTTTGTCAGGTCAGTATTCGAAAACACATTTGACTAGTCATTCGACCTCATGCAAGTCTCTCTTGCTTCGCCTGACCACATAATCAATACCTAACCGTCATTATCTCCTTAGATTTGTCATTATTTGATTTCCCTTTATCTTTTAAATAACTAACCGTAGCTCATTTGCGTAAATTTGATAATTATTCTACGAGTATTCTGTTTTGGATCATTCCCAGGTGTCATCATTCGACCTTGGCATACTGTTTACTTCGAGTCTATTCATTCGAGTTTTTTGTTGATAGTTTTTTGTTCATTTATATTTTTGAATCATCAATCAATTTAATTAACTAGGCTAGGAGAATGCCGCCATACTGGCGAGCACATGACGTGCCAAGGGACCACCTGCCACCTAACATGTCATATTCATATAACAAATATTTCTATTCATTTATATAGGCAGTGTACTAACAATTATGTTATAGTATGGTTTTGCTTATAATATTTTCCATCTGTCATTCTGTTCATTTTGAAAAATGTGCTTTCCAAGGGCTTACTAAGGTTTGAAACATTTCCTTATATTTCGACATTCAAAAGTTTTGCTAGATTTGTCTTTCACCTATAAAAGCGGCGTTTCTCTTTTTCTGTTTACTGTTGTTTAACAAGACTTTTTAAGGTAATTGTTTCCCTTACTCAAACAGTTATTTCGGGTTGCTGTTACTTACTTCTTAAAAGAGGACTCCTGTAACTGAGTGTACTACCTTTAAAATTAATTGTGTTTTGTTTCTTTTAAGTCTTAAACATTTTACTTGTGAGGTGATGTTGTGTTTTAAAAAAACTAAATTTGAGGCCAAACGATCGGTTAATGAGACTCCTGGAGCAAGGGCTGGAGATGAAGGGAAGTGACTGATTAAATTGATTTTGAGAGACTACAAATTGAATTGAATTTCTGTTATCATTCCATTTCCTTATATTTTTATTAATACCTTGTTGTACAGAGTGCTTTATTTGGGAGAGCCGTACATAGATCTAGATTACTTGAAAATAATTGAAAGTAAAGTAGTTTTACACTAACAAACTTTGTTCAAGTATTTGTTTGTTTTTCAAATTAATTTCCACAAAGACTCGAACAGATGTAAAAGAGAGTGAGTGAGAGAGAGAGAGAGAGAGAGAGAGAGAGAGAGAGAGAGAGAGAGAGAGAGAATGACAATGAAAATGACAATCTTAATTCATCTGAAAGGAAAAAATTTGTCTTGATCGTTTACAAAGGCAGTGGATGTTACAAAGGTTATGTGCACTCACGCATACTCAAAACAAGACAGGACATTAGTAAAATATACATGCTTCACCAGCTTAAACAACCCGCTCCGTAAACATTCTCTCTCTTTCTTTTTTTCTTTCTTTCTCTCTCTCTCTCTTTCTCTCTCTCTCTCTCTCTCTCTCTCTCTCTCTCTCTCTCTCTCTCTCTCCCTCCCTCTCTCTCTCTCTCACTCTGTGTGTGTGCGTGTGTGTGTGTGTGTGTGTGTGTGTGTGTGTGTGTGTGTGTGTGTGTGTGTGTGTGTGTGTGTGTGTGTGTGTGTGTGTGTTTGTGTGTGTGTATGTGTATGTGTATGTGTCATGCAAATTTATTGTTGTCGATTGTAAGACCAAAATATTTGTATCAAACCGTGATTTCAATTGATTCTAGTTCAATTACGAATGGTGGGATTGCTGGTTTATCGCTTCTAAAATGAAATATAATTGCCTTTGTTTTTGAAAGGTTTCATACGAGAGAGAGAGGAGAGAGAGAGAGAGAGAGAGAGAGAGAGAGAGAGAGAGAGAGAGGCAGAGTGAGAGAAAGAGAGGGGAAAGTGCGGTGAATGGGTAACAGAGACGGAGAGATCCCACTTTAATAATAAATGGAGTATTCGGATAAAGACTCCCATAACTCTTAGTAAAGTATTCACTTAAAATGTTTTTCCTCGGTTATTTCTCTTCATATTCGGTCCCGGCTTCACGGGTCAGACGATCATTTGGCTTAAAATTTTGCTCATAGCGCTATATTGCCTCTAAAGTGAAATGTGTAATGACTTATGAGACAAAATACAGTTGATTGTGAAGGTGGAGGGCTCAGTCTCGAGACAAGAGGAATCCATATTAACATGGAATAAAGGGCTCAATAGTGTTTTATCAACAATAACCCAAAATAACTATTGCGGTAAGGGAGACCATAACCTTTAAAAGTTTTGTTGTGAAACAACGTGCAGAAAAATGAAAAAGCTGGTTTAATCAAGGAAGAAAAAAAGTAGCAAAACTTTTTATTTCGACATACTAGAACATGTTGCGATTTTCTGTAAGCCAGCCGAAACTTTGTAGTTTTTACTGAAAGAAAGAAAGTTTGAAAATATTCTAAGCAAAACTATAGTATATTTCAAATGTCTGTACACTGACTATATAAATAAATGGCAAGTTATATAGAAAAGAACGGAATGTAAAGTGGTCTCTATTAACTTCACTTCACGTCTCGTCCTCGCAACTTTGGCTGTCTAGTCTAATCCAACTGCTCAAAAATGGGTCTTGAGGTATCAGTTAATGGGAAGGAAGAATTTAAAAAATTACGACAGTGGTCATACATAGTTAATTACATAAAACCGAACAATAGTCGAACGTATTCAAAACAAAAGCAATTCGCGCTCAATAGGTATGGAATGTTGATAGATCCAAAGCACAATTAATTAGTGATTAAAGAAGAACGTATCGAATAGTGACAAGACAAGGGGATATCAAAATATTGACTAGAGACAAGTTGGTGTGATTATACGATGGTGGTATCAAAGTGGCCAGTGTTTGGAAGGGACCCTCGGTGACGAGGCAAAGTATTGATTACTGACCAGGTGAGAACTTTCAAAAAGTAAATAGATAAGGTTTATCAGGTATTGAATAATGTCAAAAGGTAGTGGTATCGAATAGTCGTTAAATCGAGTAGTGACCATACAAGAACATGTAATAAAGGTATATAAAACAATGGCTGAGAAAGGTATGGAATAAAATATCGAATAGCGATTAAAAAGTGTATCGGATAAGGTATCGAATAAGGTATCGAATAAGGTATCGAATAAGGTATCGAATAAGGTATCGAATAAGGTATCGAATAAGGTATCGAATAAGGTATCGAATAATGTATCGATTAAGGTATCGAATAATGTATCGAATAAGGTATCGAATAAGGTATCGGATAAGGTATCGAATAAGGTATCGAATAGTGTATCGAATAAAGTATCGAATAGTGTATCGAATAAAGTATCGAATAGTGTATCCCCTAACCCCTAACCCCTAACCCCTAACCCCTAACCCCTAACCCCGAAGCGCCGACGCTAAAACTGGAACCACAATTGTAAAAAACAGCATCATCATTGCTTTCCTCGAATATCATCATCATTATTCCAGCTCCTTCAATATACCATCACCACCCCCACCTATAACACCACCAACACCAGCACCATTAGGGGCACCACTTACACCACCACTAACACCATCATCATCATCATCATCAGCATGGCTATCGGCGTCGTCATCAGCGTCATCAAGGACATCTTGATCACCTTCATCCTCATCTTGATATTTCTGAACAAAAAATTATCAACTACATGGCAGAGCTTCGACTGCTTCAGGATCGGAAGCACATTTACCACGAGTAGAATCATTGCCAGGTTTCAT
>NW_004797422.1:334873-336107 GCF_000002075.1 Aplysia californica
CCCTCTCTCTCTCTCTCTCTTAAACACACACACTCAAACACACTTGCACGCACGCACGCGCGCGCGCGCGCACACACACACACACACACACACACACACACACACACACAATAAACTATAAGCAACACATTGGTCAAGAATATACATTCATTTGAGTGGACAGTGCGTCACCTCAGAACTATTTTGTCCAAAGTGTACTTACTTCAGTAAAGAGGCACTTTAGTAGTTTTGAGGAGACGACTGGTCAAGAATGTATATTTATTTGAAAGGACACTTGTCAAGAATGTATATATTTTTATGAAAGTGTACATTGGTCAATAAGTTTATTTTTATGAAGTGGACATTGGTAAAGAACGTGTTTCTATTTGAGTGGACACTGGTCAAGAATGTATTTTTTCATGAAAGTGGACTTGGCCAAGAATGTATATATGGAATGAACAATGGTCAAGAATGTGTATTTATGGAAGTGGACAATGGTCAAGAAAGTATATTTATGGAAGTGGTCAATGGTCAAGAATGTATATATGGAATGCACAAAGGTCAAGAAGGTGATGGACAATGGTCAAGAATGTATTTAACATATATCTATTTGAATGGACAATGGTCGAGAATATATAGATTCTAATATACATTTATTTGACTGGAATATGGTCAGAAATGAGTATACATTGTATTCGAGTGGTCAAGAATGTACATTTATTTGAGTGGGCAATGATCAAGAATGTATATTTCTTTGAATGGAAATTGGTCAGAATGTATATGGTCGCTTTTAAGGACAAGAGGGCTAACCCAGATTTCGGCGGTTTCCAGAAATCTTGACCTTCACCAAAAGTGTATATTTGTTTGGTTATACAGAAAACCCTCCTTGTCTTATAAAGAAACTGAACAAGGGGCAAAAACTACCCTCGATTTTCTCAAAATAGCTTTTTTTCTGGATAGCCGCCTTGTGTTTAAAAACGACCATTATTTTTTTTGAGTGGGCAATGGTCAAGAATGTTGTACATTCATTTGAAAGGACATTGGTCAAGAATGTATATATCTATTTCAGTGGACACTGGTCAAGAATGTATATTTATTTGAGTGGACACTGGTCAAGAATGTATATATCTATTTGAGTGGACACTGGTCAAGAATGTATATTTATTTGAGTGGACACTGGTCAAGAATGTAGGCTATATATCTATTTGAGTGGACACTGGTCAAGAATGTATATTTATTTGAGTGGACACTGGTC
>NW_004797422.1:336240-338610 GCF_000002075.1 Aplysia californica
CCCCTAACCCCTAACCCCTAACCCCTAACCCCTAACCCCGTCCTTATGCAGTATTCTATCTACTCTAGATAGACATATTATATATCAATAGAAAGGGAATTGCATGGTCTTTCAGACGTAGCCAATAGTTTTCATTTTTGGCAAGCTGTCTTGAAGTTATAGTTAATAAAAACAGAAACAAAGACAGAAGTCTCACTTTTCGAACTGTCACAAAAAATGGGGGAAAAGTGTTTGAGGATAGTTAACAATTATTTCATGGAGAAGTGCAGTCAGTTCTGCATGTGTCAAATGGTACACCGTTATAAAATAAAGAAATGAGAGCCATTCTAGTACATTCTACAACTCCTAGTTATTGCCCTTAAATCTGGAAATTTCACATCACGACTTTTTGCTCTCGATCCTCCTGCAATAATCTATCTGTTCCAGATGGGCATATTATAAATTATACCAATAGAAAGGAAATTAGAGGGCGCTCTTATGACCTTATGCAGTTGCGAGTGCCGTAAAACCCTCTACTGTAATAATAATAATAATAATAATAATAATAATAATAATAATAATAATAATAATAATAATAATATTTTAAAAACCTGGGTAAGCTTTGTGGGATTGTCTTTACTCAAGGATGTGCTGTAGAGAGAGAGAGAGAGAGAGAGAGAGAGAGAGAGAGAGAGAGAGAGAGAGAGAGAGAGACTAGTGAGAGAGAGAGAGAGAGAAAGAGACTAGTGAGAGAGAGAGAGAGAGAGAGAGAGAGAGAGAGAGAGAGAGAGAGAGAGAGAGACTAGTGAGAGAGAGAGAGAGAGAGACTAGTGAGAGAGAGAGAGAGAGAGAGAGAGAGAGAGAGAGAGAGAGAGAGAGAGAGAGAGAGAGAGAGAGAGAGAGAGAGAGAGAGAGAGAGAGAGAGAGAGAGGATTACTATAGGAGCTGTGCGCTTCATATTATGTTCTTTGTATTACTGTACAGCGCATTGAGCACTTCTTTGTGGAAATGCGCTATATAAATGCAATTTATTATTATTATTATTATTAATATTATTATTATTATTATTATTATTATTATTATCATTATTATTATACGCTGGGCGATACATGAAACAATGCACTGTTGTTATAAGAGCAACGCCACGAGTGACACCTCTGTGTTACTGTAAACCCTCTCTGGTTGATCAAAGCCACGCTGTCTACAGTCCTGTTTTTCAAGCCTCCACCATGTCAAAATAACCTTCTTTGCATTGCGTCCCAATAAACAAACCACACCTTGCTTTACATGCACATCTCGTCATCACTTTTTTAATGTTATGCAACAGATTGTATTCTTTCAGTACTCGTTTTTAACGGCTACTGAAGAGCTGTATATTTGTTATTCTGGTTAATTGCTGGCTGTTTAACCCTTTCCTCATAAGCATATTTCATATCTGATACGGTACCTACCGGCTGAGTGGTTCACACCTGTACACTTAAATATGCAAATCAGTGCAAAATAATGCATTCGGCAATACGTTTTGTTTTAGTAAGCGTTTTACAGCAATTGCAACACAATTTTGTTACAAGTGAAGAAGATTAGAAGATTAGAGGTGTGTTACAAGAGAGCTGGCGTGGTCTACCTCTGCCTCTTTTTCCACCAAACTTGCCCGTTGATAGAATGTTCTCCAATGCTTCTTCCCGCATTGTGTATCCAATGAACTTTGTTTGTCGCTTTCGTATATTCTTCATAAGCTGTCGTCTGCAATTTGCTTCAAACAAGACTTTTTCATTTGTTTTTCGTGCTCTCCATGGGATACGCAGCATACGTCTTATAAACCACATCTCTGTCGCCTCAAACGTTTTTCCCCCACCAAAGCAACCGCCAGAAATCCACAGGCTATGTAATCTTGTATGGCTATGCAAGTGCTTGGTTGTGTTGATGTCATTTATTTATAAGGCCAGCCTTTTCCCGCAATTTTTGCTAGTTCGTCTGGGTTTTTAAAAATTGCATTTCTTCATTGTGATACATGTTTAGCGAATGTTAGTTGGGATTATTTCCCACACCAACATATCTGATCTTTCTTTCTATAAATTCTATAAAAAGTTTACGGGTGTGAACCACCCAGCCAGCATTTCCTTACACAAAAATGTATGGGTGGGCAACACTCACCCGGTAGGAAATGCCACAAATATTTTTGAAAAGATGCCATCTACCACACATTCACTATATGAATATTGTTGATAGATCCCAGCGTTAAATACACCACATTTGAGGATTACATAGAAGCAAAAGTGTGTGCATTAAACACATTCGGAGTTCTGTCCTTACAAAGTGGTCAGGTGTATGTAGTACACCCAGCGGTGGGGAAAGGGTTGATGTTCAATTTTTATTTATCTATTTTTTTGT
>NW_004797422.1:338737-339829 GCF_000002075.1 Aplysia californica
CGATACGCGAAAGTATGCACTGTTGTTATGGAGAGACGCCACGAGTGACACCTCTGTGTTACTGTAAACCCTCTCTGGTTGATCAAAGCCACGCTGTCTACAGTCCTGTTTTTCAAGCCTCCACCATGTCAAAATAACCTTCTTTGCATTGCGTCCCAATAAACAAACCACACCTTGCTTTACATGCACATCTCGTCATCACTTTTTAAATGTTATGCAACGGATTGTATTCTTTCAACACCCATTTTTTATGGCCACTGAAGAGCTCTGTATTTATTATTTGTTATTCTGATTGTTTAACCCTTTCCTCACAAGCATATTTCATATCTGATTCCTACTGAGTGGTTCACACCTGTACACTTATATTCAAGACGGTGCAAACTAATGCATTCGGCAATACGTTTTGTTTTAGTACGCACTTTACAGCAATTGCAACACCATTTTGTCACAAGTATCCAAGATAAGAGGCGTTACAAGAGAGTTCCATTCATTCAGTGCCTTGCCGACTGGCGTGGGCGATCATGGACCCCACCTGCTCACTGTCTTGCGCTGCTGAGATAGTGTCTGTCGTTCATGCTGTTCCCAGCCATGTTGTCAACCTGTCAAGTATCTTTTCCCTCTGTCTGCCCCTGCCTCTCTTTCCATCAAACTTGCCCGGTAATACAATATTCTTCAATGCTTCTTACCGCATTGTGTCTCCAATGAACTTTGTTTGTCGCTTTCGTAAATTGGTCATAAGCTGTCGTCTGCAATTTGCTTCAACCAAGACTTTTTCATTTGTTTTTCGTGCTGTCCATGGGATATGCAGACTGCGTCTTATAAACCACAACCCTGTCGCCTCGAACGTTCTTTCCACACCAAAGTAACCACCAACCATCCACTGGCATTTTATTGTACGGCTATGCAAGTGCTTGGTTGTGTTGATATCATTTATTTATAAGGCCACCTTTTCCCGCTATTTTTGCTAGTTCGTCTGTTTTCTTTTTAAATTGCATTTCTTCTTTGTGATACATGTTTAACGAATGTTAGTTGGGATTATTTCCCACACCAACATATCTGATCCTTCTTACTATAAATTCTATAGAAAGTTTA
>NW_004797422.1:339929-340864 GCF_000002075.1 Aplysia californica
TTTTACTAATGTTTTACGGCACTCGCAACTGCATAATAAGGGGTGGATGTCAACAGAGAAGTCCAAACGGGGGATCAGGCTTACTCTGCTCACCTCTCTAGCCTCAACAGCAGAGCTTTTTTAACGCAAATACTTTTTTAAAAACACATTTGCAATTTGGGATACTTGGACTGCACTTCCATTTGAAACGAAATTTCATTTCAGTATTGTTTTCTTGTTGTGATTGGTTCTTGTTAGAGCGAAAAACTTTCATGGCTATTTCAATTCTAACTGTGTGCTTTTTTGTTTGTTTTTTGGGTTTTTTTTAGTTTTGTTGAAGAATATCGTTGTCATAATTTTTTTTTAAATTCCCATTTGACTTTGCTCTATAAGAGGAGAAATATAGATGAAGAGGTGCTAATTATTTTTCTTTCGTGACAGCAACAACATAATAATAAAATAAGTAGCTCAGCAGTTAAACCTGTTATTTTTGTGCGTGGAGTTGTATTGTTTTGTTCTCTCTTGTTTTTCTTAAGAAATAAAAAAGAGTATTTCTGAGATCCAACATTTTGTTAATTCTTGCCAAATGTTTTGTTCTTGATGTGTTTTTTTGTGTGTGCTGTGGCGGAGTGGTTAGTGCGCTCGTCTCCGAAGCAGAAAGTCCGGGTTGAAGCCTCTGTTCGGACATGGATTTTTTTCGCCACCTCCTGCCCTCCCAGAAGTTATGACTTCGAGTTGGGGAAGTAAAGGTGGCGTGGAAAGGAACTACTACTACATGCCGAAGGCCTTGGAAGGTCTCACTAGCAAGGCAATCCCCAATGTCCGGATCGGATACTGGAACAACTTTACCTAAAAAGCTCGGAACTGCTTTAGCTTTGTGCTGGTAGAGGAGAAAAACGTCTTTATATGCGGGTGCTCTGGTGCGCTCCTTCTTTTCTATCAAACATCTAACGTCC
>NW_004797422.1:340964-341995 GCF_000002075.1 Aplysia californica
ATGTGTGTGTGTGTGTGCTTGTGTGTCTGTGTGTGTATGTGTGTGTTTGTGTGTGTGTCTGTGTGTGTCTATGTGTGTGTGTTTGTGTGTGTGTCTACGTGTGTGTGTGTACCGTCAGTATGGTCAGGTAGGTTCCCCCCCCTGTGTGTGTGTGTGTGTGTGTGTGAGTGTGTGTGTGTGTGTCTACCAGTGTGTACCGTCAGTATGGTCAGGTAGGTCCCGCTCTCGTCCGCTGGCAGGATCACCTCGTCCAGGTCCATCACGATGACGTAATCAAAGCCGGACATCCGGTGTTTGCAGTCGTTGATCGCCATCACCTCATCTACGAAGCACTGTTCGTCGTCACGTGGGCTCACGTAGCCTCGCTCTCTTCCTCCTGTACACACAGACACACACACAAATAGACACACAGGTAGACACACAGATAAAGACACAGATAGACACACAGAGAGACACACAAAGAGACACACAGAGAGACACACATCTGATAGACACCCACAGATAAATACACAGATAGACACACAGATAGACACACACAAATAGACGCACAGATAGACACAGAGATAGACACACAGATAGACACAATGATAGACACACAGATAAAGACACAGATAGACACAAAGAGAGACACACAGAGAGACACACATCTGATAGACACCCACAGATAAACACACAGATAGACACACAGATAGACACACACAAATAGACGCACAGATAGACACAGAGATAGACACACAGATAGACACAATGATAGACACACAGATAAAGACACAGATAGACACAAAGAGAGACACACAGAGAGACACACATCTGATAGACACACAGATAGACACACACAAATAGACGCACAGATAGACACACAAAGAGACACACAGAGAGACACACAGAGAGACACACAGATAGACACACACACTCAGACACAGACACAGATAGATACACAACAACAACAACAACAACAACAACAACAACAACACTACATGTACCATCAACAACAACAACAACAACAACACTACATGTACCATCAACAACAA
>NW_004797422.1:346677-349865 GCF_000002075.1 Aplysia californica
TTCTGTCTGTGTGTGTGTGTGTGTGTGTGTGTGTGTGTCTGTGTGTTGGGGAGGGGTCGGTGATATTAGACACATACAAAAGAACATTTTAATACCTTCTCAACCAGTATGCTGAGAATGCACGAAAAAAATATTTAAAGGAACCCCAAACCATTTCCCACGAAATTATCAACATACTTGCGAACGACCTTTGTTGTTTTAAGAACAGTCTGACATGTACATTGTAAAGCGTCGACTTGAAGCAGTTTACTTCATTACCTGAATTCCATACAAATCGTCTTTTAAATTACATGTATATAACTTCCACAAAACATTGCTTCACATTCAATGTTGTAAATGTTAACTTCATATAAATACAGTGCTTCTCTAATGCTGGGGATGGATTTAAAAAATCCGAGGCCATTTAGCATGCTTTAAAAATATTATAGATCTAGATCTAGATGTTTTCCGATTAAATATCAACCGCTCATGCTATACTTGTGCTTTTTGCTTTGAGCGCAAAGACAACACATTGGTCGTTCAAGTTCTCTTGAGAAAATGAGGAGTCCGCGAGAAAAACGGGCAAGTTCAGAAAATGTTAATGAAGATCGTGAGGAAGTTCATACTTAAAGCTTGTACCTCATAAATGTTCCACTGTCGATTTATTGCAGCTATTCGACTTCCGTTTCAAGTAACAAAATTAATAAACCAATTACATTAAAATTTAGAAAAGCAAACAAAACAGGGATGAGCCCAAAGTAACCTGCTAGGAAAACCCTGACAAATTAATGGGTGATGGGGAAAGACTAAGATAAAATAATTATAATACAGGAGGTTTTTCGCGGAGCTTTCGAGAAGAAAGATGAATGAATATTAATTCCTACCAAACTGAAAATGCGTATTGTGCGACGCATGCTCATATGACCTTATGCAGTTGCAGCGCTGTGAAACATTTACCAAAAAAAAAAAAAAAGGGGGAAAAAAAATAAGAATAGAAATTCATGATCGCCAAAGTCTGTTTCACATCCGGCATTTGAGGATTATGAATAAACCAGCAGTTTAAAAGAATCAAAATTTTGACCCTACAAGTTCCTAAAATCGATATCCTCACGCCTTCCATTTTGTGACTTTGCCTGTTTTCCCCGTGGTCTCCCTGAGTGTTAAAAGAAAGACTACCTATCCATTACTTTGAGACAATGGAACAATCCTTGTTGTACCAGACCAGTGGTTTACTCGTCTGACCACCACTGTGCCCGCAAAAAATAATAGTGGTCTATCTCCAGCTTTGGTCAAATTGACCCACTTCACCTTCATCTTCATATATCCTGTACAAATACAAAGAGTTTTGAGACAGACTGTAAAACAATTCCCGACTCCAAACCAGTGATCTAGTTTTCTAATGATTGTCCCTACTTTGATTGAACGAACAGTAAAAGTAAAGTATAACCCCCCCCCCCCCTCCCCCATCCTGAACTGCTTGACCTAAAGCACAACTTTTGGGATCATTATGGAGGCCACAGCTGGGTTTCAGTTGTGTCCTTTAACAAGTGCACACTCACTATTTGATTCATTTGATTCTGTTGGGGCCAACCAGATTTTCCTTCGTAGAAGAGCAAAAGCTATCATTTTAGCATAATACGAACGAATCTAACCTTGTTCGGGGGTTCCCTTCAAATCAAACACGTTTGTTTTTCAAGGTCGAAGGTGGACCCGGGTTGAATTCCGTCATACAGTGTCAAAATGGTTAGACTTTTCCTCACCATAGAGGGTGATCTGACTGGCCTCGACTGAATCAAATGAATCAGATTGACAGTGTGCCCTGGCTATTACATAAGCTCCTTCAGAGCCTGACCCAAAACTGTTTTGGGCTCTTTGGTAGGATTGTGGAGCAGGCCTGACAGTGAAAGAGTTAAAAGGAAACAGTAGTCTGTAGTAGTTGTTATGCTCCAAGACGTGTGTACGTTTTGGGAGGGCGGGCGGGGGAGGGGTATACTTTACTTTTACCCGGACGAGACTTTTCCCCACTATTTCTCCATCTCAGTGATTGCTTCTATCCAAATGCCGTTATCACACTCCTCCCCCCCACTCTCACTCTCCTCCGAGCTGGAGCTCTGACGTCTGAAAAACCCGCGCACCAACCCCAGCCACGACCTCCCAGAACCGCCAATCACATGAGGGCGATGACCGTTGCCATGAAACAGACGTCGCTGATTGGCTCGTCCGTCGCCGCTTCCGCTTCCGCCGCCGCCATTATTTCCGGTGAGGATGTTTATGCCTGCGGTGGTGTCGCTGTTTCTTCTGTACTTGTTTTTGCTGTTGTTCCTGTTGCTGTCTTCCTCGAGCTCTTCTGCAGACGTGAGCGGCTGGTAGTTGTGGTGGTGGGGGAGGTGTAGGTGTGAGCCCGTGCGGTGAACCAGACTGTCAAACGACGGGACGGGGCTGATCTTTGTCACACCTCCGAACGTGACGTAGGGAACCTTCAGCTCCATCTGCTCCAGGAACGAGCGGGAGTCCTCGCAACGCTTCAACTGTAGTAGAGGGAGAAAGAAAAGAAAAGAAAAGAATGTAATTCGCATTTCCATTCTTTACAGCAAGCTCTATGGGCTTTACAATGACTATTACCCCCAGCTGGCCCCAGAACGGTGGCGTCGGTTGCCTTGTGGTTGAGCTACCGGACTCGTCATGGTGAGGTTGCGGGTTCGGGGGTTCGACCCTCAGCTCGGCCCGACATTGAGTCCTTGGGAAAGGCTTTTTTCACGAATTTCCCATTTGGCTTGGTCCTTTTGGAGACGGGCATTAAACTTGGAGGTGCCTCCATTTAAATAAACTTTCAGTGTTGATAGAGGCGTTAAACCCATACCATTTTTCAAAACAAGCCCTATGAGCTTTACAATGATTATTACCCAAGCTGACCCCACGACACACGAAAACATTCTCGGCTCCGGCTACCCGGGAAGCATGCAATGCGAGCAGCAGATTTAAGTGCTGAAATGCTAACAAAGTGACAAGAACTTTCACGGTCTATCGCCGGGTATCAATCCCTCACCCCTGGGTGAAGTGAGGACAATTTGTTGTGTGAAGTGCCTTTCCCAAGTTCACAACATTAGCTACAAGAGGATTAGTCGTGTATTTTTTTCTTCTTCTGAAACAAATGATGTGTGTGTGTGTGTGTGTGCGTGTGCGTGTGCGTGTGTGTGTGTGTGTGTGTA
>NW_004797422.1:350233-366131 GCF_000002075.1 Aplysia californica
AATAAAGAACATAATATTTATTAATCTCGACGAGACGAAGTTAAACAATGATACCCTTTGCGACAAAATCAGAATTTCAGAGATTTCACCTTTAGCACGCACATTTCGCCCATGGTCTTCGCTCAAAAACTGTCAATTACCAAACAATGGGCACAATCTTGAGCCAGAGAAAATTTCTAAAAAGGGGGCATAATGTTTTTACAAAGCGATCAAAGTACAGCGTGTTTTGAACTTTAGACTCTTGTCTGTCTGTTCCAGAAAAAAAATCTTCGGACCACTTCAGTTGGAAAAGAAGAAAAAAAAATTAAAGATTTCACACACTTGCAACACAAATAGGCAGTTTGAGAGCTAGTTATTGGAGAGGTTACTAGAGAGTGACATATAAAGAAAAGAAGGATAACAGATAAGGAGGGGGTGGGGCTAGGAGGGGTGGAGAAGGAGAACTAAGTTTTTCAATGAGTTTAAAGACTTCTCTTTATCTGCTGATCCAGGCATTGGAAAAACCGCCACTAAGACAAATGTTGGAAGTCTGAAGACAAAACTGAGCCAAAGTCTCTGTTTGTTGGATGGAGAAAAACAGCGAAACCAATTTACTCTGAATTCCAATCGGAACCGGATATCAACGGACTTAGGCCTGTATTAATTGTTCTAGTTCATCAGTATTCTGTAGGCCTACCCTTTCTCTTTTCTCACGCAATCGCTGGCCACACAATGATGTCTGCGCTATTTTTAGGTGTGGGGAAAGTCAGCTCTATAATTAAGTATGTAGATACCAGTGTCCGGATAGAATGATGAGATTCTGGACAAAGGCAGAGTGTTGTCTTCGGGTATTTAAGTGGACTTGTAATTGCTCGTGGTTTTTTTGTTTGTTTGTTTGTTTGTTGTTGTTTTTTTTTGTGCTTTTTTACACCAATCAACAATATAACTTGGATTATTTACCAGGCGGGCTGCTTCTGCCCTACCGGTCAGGGCGAACCCGGACTGAAAGGGACACAACGTCCCCGCGGACAGACGGAGACGGAAATGTCAATAAGAAAAACTCCCCCTCAAGAGAATCGAACTCATGTCTTCTTTGAGTAATGACAAAGAGCCTAAGCGTTACAATGTAGATACCAGGCTTCAACCGTGATCAAACGGGAACAAATTCGAAGATTAGTCAAGTCATGACGAGGAACAAGAGAGATAGGCTGGGCTAAGATTTTTTTTTTTTTATTTCATCTAAACACATGAATGCCTTGAACTTCTTGCCCTTATGGAAATATAGAAGCAGAGGCGCAAAAACAATGACGTACTTGAAGAACTTAAACAGCTGTAGATGAAATTGTAGGTGTTTTATGCCACCATCGACACGATTTAGGAAATTAAGGCTGCTTGGGCCTCGAGGGATACAACAGACAGAGATACTGGGTTGTTGTTGTTTTTTTAAACAAAAGCAAAAACCGACTCCCACACAGAATTTTAACTCATGTCTTCTGCGTGCGACCATAAAAGTCTGACTCATCTGCTTTACCACAGATATCGGTTTGAACAGCAGGGTGACGTGTATAAGTTTGTTGTACCTTTCAACACTGATAGGTTATATTTAAGAGGGATTTAATTTACGCCCATCTCCAAATGAGTTGAGAGCCTTGAAAACTCCACAAAATAACTCAAGTTCACTACTGGAATAATGTAGGTTTTTGTTTGTTAATAATTGTTAATATTTTTTGTTGTTGTTGCTATTTCTTTTATCGAGCAGAGTAATAAGAGGCTCGCCAATGTCTGCTTCAGACCTGACACTGTATCAAAGAATAAGATTAACTATCTAAAAAAGGATAAATCACTTAGACTAACACCCTACCTGCTCAAGTTTACTCTGCACATTTTTCTTGATGAAGTCTTTCCTGGCCAGCTCGTCCATGAATTCGAACTCCTCCCTCCGGCGACTGAGCTCCCGGTAACACAGCAGAACACACATGACGATGACCATCACCAGGACACCCACAGCGCCACAGATGATCATCGTCTTACTGTCCACGTCCCCCTCCGTGCCGTCCGGCTCAAGAAATGGGTCCAGTCCTTGACCCGTGCCGTCCTGCTGAGTGGCGTTCGTTGTTGCGTTGATGAACATGGCGAACTTTTCCCTTCGAGCCATATTGAGGGATTTTATGAAGCAAGATTTGTCCACAAAATATAACACACTTGATCTATTCTTCAACGATTTAATAAATTATTGGTCGAAAAATCAGTCTTCAAACTGAAAACTGTCGTAAATTCGTAAATAAATTAAATGTTCAAAGTGAAAAACCTTGATAAATTTGTAGACAAATTTCCTAAACTGAAATTCTAGAACATTTCTTCCAAGCAGAAAACGATAGATCTGAATGTTTGGATAAATCTTCCAAACTGAAAAGTGTTAGTAAATCCGGAGATAAAACAGATCTCTCTATCTGAGCAGAAAGCCAAATGATGATGCTATAAGGATGTAGTCAGTGAAACGCTTTGTAATCTTAAAACAAAAATGACGACTTCCGTCTAGATTTAGGTCTACTAATTTTTTTTCTTCTTATCGAACAAGTGAAATTCCTAGAAACACGAGACGGAGGCTAGGCTAGTCTGGATCTCGTCCAAGAGGCATACATCCGTTTGGGGGATAATGTTTATTTTATGTCGCCAACTCAGCACAGGTGGATGATTCTGCAGTATGCAATGTTCGTCAGAGAGGCTGGGAAACAGCTGGGTAATTCTGGTCATGATATTTTACCATTTTCATGTTGGTCTTATGTGATTTGAAAAACAAAATCAAACAACCTTTTGGTTATAGGAGTAGGAAATGGTCAGAATGTCAAGGTTGTTTTCTTTTATTTATTTTTTTTAAAGTTCCAAATAGAAACACCGAAAAAAAAGAATTTAAAAGTGTCAACGATTTTGAATAAAGATGGGTTTTAAATCGTACGTAGGTACAGTGAAGTCTTCCCTCACTTTGCTGAAATTCGTGATCAGAATAGAGATGGTTGTTCAAGTTTCCAGTTCCAGTTTTGTTGCATCAGGAGCTGAAATGGAAATAAGAGCACGTGTGAACGACAATGAAACTAATTTGTACATGGCAGCTTGGTGGAGGTAGGCCTATATGTACAAGGTAGATCGATGTGGGGAACATTAGAACATCATTTTTGTACCGGAGAAGGTAAAAGAAAGAAACTCGCCTAAACTTAGAGGGTGCGGTTGGGGGGGGGTATAGAGAAAGAGAATGGACGAGAAGGGGGGGGGAGAGACATTAAGAATGGGGGGGGGTGCAAGGGAAGGAGAGAGAGGGACACTTGGGAAGAAAGTGGGGGGGGGGAGAGAGAGAGAGGGGGGGGGAGGAAGTGACAGGTTAGAGAGAGAGAGGGGGGGGAAGAGAGAGAGAGGGGGGGAGAGACAGAGAGAGATATGGAGAGAAAGAAAGAAAGAGAGAGAGAGAGAGAGAGAGAGAGAGAGAGAGAGGGTGGGATAGAGGAATAGCGAGAGTATGGACTCATATGATACAGTTAGGATTAGCAAGATTTTCCTTCATGGAAGGGCAAAAGATATCACTGTGGCACAACTCCATCGAATCCTACAAATATCAAATTTATTGTTTGTTTTGAGTTGAATTGGTCGTTGTGGTCTGATGAGAACAGCCAATCATAAGCTCTGTAGCCTAACAGTCATATGACATTGTGATGTCAAGGTCAGATCTTTTGTTTGCGAACGGAATGCGATACTGGACGGTGTTGATTTAGAGAAGCTGATAAAAGGTTATCGAAATTTTCCATGTCCGCGGAATTCAAGAAGCTCTCAACACAGTAACCGCGATACGACGTGACAATGGGCACTTGACGCCATTATTAAAGAAATTGTTTGTGTTGTGAATGGTAGGCCTATGTTTTGTGTACAACGACGCCGTGCGGCGCCGGATATGACATCTACATCCGGTTTCTCGGTCGCCAGGGGTCAACGTTTTCTTTGCTTGAATTTTCGGATTGAATTTGATGAAGCAAGGCAGGGCATATTCATAGTGGGCATTGAAGCTGCCATGAATCGACCTGACCTGACCCGACACTACACGACATGATACGACACGACTCGACCTGACCCGATCCCATCTCATCCGGTCCAATCCTGCCATGGACACCTGGTTTAACCGCTTCACCACATACGGCAGTACATTAGTGCATGTGTCGGTGGGGGGAGGGGGGGAGTGAAAGGAGATTCTTTACGGTGACATAAGAATTAAACATGAAACCTGATCATAGAAATGGCGTCTGTCGTTTTAGAGTTCCGCTCTTCATCTTTGGAAAAGGAAGACATGCGAGTTCGATTCTCGTGTGGAAATTGTCTTATCGAGTATCTCCGTCATTCTGCTTGGATGGAATTTGTACCCCCTTCAGCTCGGGTTAGCCTTGACCAACGCGGTCTCGATCCAGAGAGAGATTTCAAGAGAGAAGGAGAGAGAGAAAGGCAGTGAGAGAAGGGAAGAGATGGAAGAGCGAAGGGGAAGATAGGGTTCTAAACTGTGTCGAGGGGCTCGTAGAACATGTCAAATCGTGCTCAGTCTGTCTGCAAGGAGAAAAAACACCGACCATTCAACTCTTTAAGGACGTAGCAGACACAAATGTCCGATCAGCAATAAACTAAGGCAATATTGCTGCACATTTCGAGCCATTAGGCAAAAGTCAGAAACACGAGTGTGTCTATTTTACAGTTTGCATGAAAATGTCTTCATGCATTTATTGATTCCAAATACTGACTAAGAGATATGGGAAATCTGTATGCACAATGAAGTTGTGCTTCTTTCATTATTAACTGCACCGAAATAACCAGCGCATCCTCAAGGAGTTAAGAAGCCATCATGTCACGCTTTGGCCCTTGGTATGGGTCAGGAAATAGGTTATCGGGTCCTTAGTTGTGGCGAGTCTAGACTCCTGATCTGTCCGGCGATATGTTGCAGCAGGGAGTAAATGTTGAAACTCCGTGAAAGTCTTTCCTAATATCTAGCTGATAACATTGTCAGGGACCAGTGCCGCTCGAGGTGAGAGTGGATAGTTAAACAAGCCGGCATGTCAAACGAGTGTGCTAACTGCTGACCTCCCTTGAGAGGGTCA
This sequence comes from Aplysia californica, assembly GCF_000002075.1. Lineage (NCBI taxonomy): Eukaryota > Metazoa > Mollusca > Gastropoda > Aplysiida > Aplysiidae > Aplysia > Aplysia californica. Next base: position 355,339 of record NW_004797422.1, read on the forward strand.
CTTTTGCTTTTGTTAAATCGCGTTCGTCTTTTAAGTATATTTGTACAACAATTTATCTTAATTCGTTTAAAGAGGCAATATTCAGAACAAGGGCAGTTTTTATCGACGAATCTGCCCTTCTGCCCTTGGAAAAAAAAATAGATGAGCTTGCATATTCGAAGTCATTGTGTCTTTCTACGCGTAGAATTTACAGAGAACATGTCGTGCCAAATTGTGCCCTTAGATTTGCGAATGGATTCGTTTAGTTTAAGTAAACAGAAACACATCGACGCAATAACTACACTGTGCACTCAATGAATAGATTTGTTAAGGGAAAAGCAAGATGGATAGACAATCAGAAAGAAGGGAGTACCTGTATTATGATAACTAAGCACACTGCACATCATGGTAGAGATGACTGCAATTGTAGATTAGAATGCTTTAACTTCTAAGCCCTCAATCTACCCCCCCCCCCCCTGGGCAGTGCTACTGACTGAAGTGTCTTTAGGCCATTCCCAAAGGGGGGCATTAATATATTCTTATGCTCAGTAGAATTTGTAAATTGGCTGAATCATCAATGTCAGGCTCATAACTGTGCCTGAACTGCAACAGGGAACTTTTGCTTTTTCTTTCCTAATCCTTGCCATCGTCATTTCCCTCTACTTTTTTTGTATGTTAGTCACACTCATATGACCCGCTATTTCCGGGGTGGCTTAATAGTCGAGGCAGACTTTGTGTTTTTGAAACTAGAGAGGTGAGCAGAGTAAGCCTGATTCCCTGTATGGACTTCTCTGTTGACATCCACCCCTTGGCGCTCATATGACCATATGCAGTTGAGAGCGTCGTAAAAACACTTCTAAACTAAAACTAAAAAGCTTCCAATCGACAGAATGTAGATCACTCTGTAGGCGGGCTGCCTGAACCCTCGACCCCGCCTATCACAACCAACTCGGGCTGATTGGGGTACAAGTTCCCAGCAGACATGATAGTGAGGAAATACTTGATAAAATATAACACCCTTCCCCCCCCCCCCCCCCCCCCCACACACACACACACACTCATGTGAAACGAACACATGTTTTCTGCGTACAACAAGGTAAAGCATGACCACTATCACCACATACGTGGGTAGTTGGAGGATGTCACTGATGGATCCTACTTCTTTTCTTTCCCTCTGTTGCTTTTGTCTGTCTGCCTTACTTTTTCCCCAGTACTTTATGACCGTTACCGTGTGGATGTGCTTCTCTTAACTCAAACTAACGTACAATCTATCAATCAGTTAATCATACAAACAAGTGTGAAAGCCTGAGGCCTGAGCACTAATATCACAGCCTCCTGTACACGCAATAGTTGGGTGTAAGATTCGTATAAAGGTCAAGCACAGGGAACTGTCCTTTCTTTTTGAATACAAGTGTTTTAAGCCCCCCTCGGTATAACTTAGACTAATTTGGAGACGTGCGTCGACCCTTGTGCGTCACAGCCAATCCGAGGGGAGAGGGACACAACAACGTCCCAGCAGAAAGACGGAGAGATTCGAGAAAAAAAATCTCCCAACACGAGACTTGAACTCCCATCTTCTGCGTATGACAGCGACGCGACAAACGCTACACCACAGACACCGTTTCGTAATCATTCTTTGCTTTGGGGGGGGGGGGTGTTGCCCTGACCTGCGGTGCTCAAACTCAAAGGTTAAATGATAAAATAATGTAACGCACGCCTTATCTCATCGGTACAGCGCGTATCGGAATAGTGTCCATGAGAATAAAAGTAGCGTAACTCCGCTTTGTGAAGATTTGAGAAAAATGTGATTTTCCTTTGAAGAAATAAACAAACACATAAACAAACAAACAAATAAGTAGATAGTAAAGAGCAAATAAAGATAGAAAGAAAGAAAGAAAGAAAGAAAGAAAGAAGGAAAGAAAGAAAAAATGTAAGAAAAAAAAGACAGAAAAAAGAAAGACAGAAAGAAAGATGGAAGGAAAGAAAGATGGAAAGAAAGAAAGAAAGAAAGAAAGAAAGAAAGAAAGAAAGAAAGAAAGAAAGAAAGAATTTTTACAAAATTAGACTAGCCTATGAATAGAAATTCTGTCCCACCAAGAGATCATTCTTCAAAATAACCGCCAATTACTAGTGGTCACACCTCATCAGACTGAGATTTATCAGAGAGTTTCATTCCTTGCCCGGTGTTAATTCAGTTTTGCCCACAAGTGTAGATAAGCCATTGTTTATCTGGATGGCACAATGTTGTCTAAGCACGTCTTGAGATATTTGTGAGTGTGTTATATCATCCAAGATAACTTCTGACTGCACATATTGACCCCCCTCCACCTTTCCAACCTACCCGAAACACGCTGACATTACATAATCCGATATTGTTTTAACTTTTTGTATGATTAATGTAGGGGTTTTTTTGCGCACCCATTGGTACAGTTTATATCATATAAGGGAAGGGCTTAAACCCTGTTTGTTAGTGTCAACCCGCTCTGAGAGGGACGCAACGTCCCAGATGAAAGACCGGGATACTCGATGAAAATTATTCCCGCCCCGGAATCGAACTCGGGTCTTCTGTGAGCTATGGCGAAGCGCCTGACCGCTACACCTTTGACGCCAGTCGTGATAGTGATAGTGTGAAGAGAGCAAACAATCCAGAAATTATTTCAGACGTTTTCAGTCTTTTGTGTTCACGCTGTCAAACCTGTGTGTCTGTGTCTGTGTCTGTGTCTGTGTCTATGTCTGTGTCTGTGTCTCTGATGTAATGGTTAGGGTCTTCACCGTTGAAAGCAGAAGACATGAGTTCGTTTCCTGTGTGTGGAAGATATTCTATCGAGCACCGAACTCCTACTCAGGAGATTTCGGATGAAGGTTTTCCAGGCAGTTCCGCTCGTGTTGTGTCCTTGGGAAAAGCACTTTAAACGAATTTCCCCTTTTGGCTCGGCCCTATCGGGGACAGACGTTAGATTAGGAGATCCCGCCTCTTAAATAAATTATACTGTTGCAAGAGATATTAACTCTTTAAGCATAAAGCGGACACATGTCCGATCAGCAACTGTCAGACGAAAGGCAATGTTGCAGTACATTAAGAACCATTATACACAAATCAGAAACTTGTATTTGTATTCGTATATTTTATGGTATCCATATTTTTTTCTGCCTATTTGAGTTTCCAGCGAAGAAAACAGAATTTTAAAGTCTGTAGGCCTATGTAAAACGAATTTTTGCTTCTTTTGAAAAATGCCTCAAAATGGTGCGTTTTCAAACATTGTCGAATGACCAGAATGCTCGTCCGCAGGGAAATAATCTTTTACAATTTCGTGTTTCGCAGTAGGGTTAACTATTTGAGGACGAGCTGTTTTAAATTGGAGCACTTTAAAAAATGAAGCATACGTTCGTTTTTCATACAGGTTTTTCAATTCTGTTTTCTTTACTTGAAGCCTAAAAGATAGAGAACAACATGATTTATATGAAATTATGCACATTCGTGTTTCTAATGAGTGTATGAATAAATAGTATGATGGCTCGAAATGAGCTGTGACGTTGCCCCTGGTTTGCTGATGATCGGACAAAATATGTGTCAGCTACGTGGTTAAAGAGTTAATAATAAGATTGCTACGTGCGGCCGGTACCGTAACCTAGAGGTCACCGAGTGGTTTGTTTAAGCGGAGTGTGCACTTGTTCAAATAGTCGGACCTGCATGATCGGTTTCCGTCTGAACGTCGAGTTGACCAGAGTGAAGACAGCAAAGGGAAAATAATAAGTTGAAAGTGGAGAAAGCATAAATCGCAACTAAATAAATTGTATTGGTTCAATGCCACTTGTTACGTTGTAAGGGTTTTTTAAAGACAGGGCCTCTGAATTTAACGTCCATCTCTGATAGGACCGAGCCAAATGGGAAAACTCGTGTAAAGTACGTATCCCAAGGACACAACTTCGGACCGAGCTGAGGCTTAAACCCCCGAACGTGCAATCCCATGATTACGAGCCCGATTGCCTTACCACTAAACTACTGACGCCAACATAAATCGTATCTTTGGCTGGTTAGAAATAGGTAAATCGATTCTTTATGGTTATTTATGAAATGGCAGAATACGTTATATTTCCAGACTAAAGACATAATCTATTGGTTTGTTGAAACTAGTCCGCCCTCACGCACCCCACCTCCACCCACAATGGTAGAGGACTGCAGCAATGGCAATGTGCGGACAACGATAAAGGCACCTCCATTGTTCCGTCCATCAATGGCAAGTTGATTGTTATCTGTATCGGTGTGATAATTAATTGTGTACAAGGTAACGCTGATAAATTGCTGTATGAATGTGTGTATACACACATACACGCAAAAGTATATAAATATGAATGCAATATAGAATATAAATGTATAATGTGTCTTTATATCATAATAATATATGAAGGCCATAGGAAACCAAATTTCCACCACGGAGGTCAATAAAGAGTTCTCAATTTATTTCAGTATCTACTTTCTTTATCTTTTGAGTAACGAATAACACACACACAAAAATGTTAAGCCCGAGATGTAAACAAAATACCTAGCTCACGTTTTGTTTACCTAACCCTTCGTCGGCGTCACCTGTCGTCGTGACACGTAAAAGTAGACCCCAGCTGTCCGGGTGGCGCAATTAAATAGGTCAATTTGAGAGAGAAAAACCCCCCACTTATGTCGAGCGAAGCCCTCAGTGTTGGTACTTATTATGAAGGACTCGGTGACAAAATGGCTTAACTCCACTAATCAAATTTTCACTTTTTCCTTCTTTTGATCGCGTAAAACAATAGCAGGATCTTTAATAGTTATTTGCTCTTTAAAATTTTGCCATGTCACGAAACTTACTGCCGACAATCAAAATTGAACTGCTTTAACGACCACCTGCACAAGACAATCATCTGTAGGCAGTTACTGTTTTTTGTTCTTGGATTTATGATTTATGTAAAGCACCTGGTGCAGTATGCACACAGGAGTTGGCGTTAAAAGAATGATCAACATTCTTCTTCTTCTTCTTCTTCTTCTTATTATTATTATTATTATTATTATTATTATTATTATTATTATTATTACTATTGTTGTTATAATTATTTATTTATTTATTTATTTATTTATTTATTTATCTTTTCGAAAATTATTATAATTATTATTATCATCATCATCATCATCATCATCATCATCATCATCATCATCATCATCATCATCACCATCATCATCATCATCATCATCATCATCATCATCATCATTACTATTATTATTACAAATTACTCTCACCCCTTGTAGTTTTTTTCTATATTATAACGACACTGACTACTTTTGGATGTACTGCGTTTTGTCAGATAACCATACTACATCCCAGCTGGAAATCAGGGGGAAAGTGTTTCGCAATCTTGCAGACTCATCTTGGCTGCTTCGTGATCTAATTACGGGGTATCTGTCGATCATGTGATTGGGTTCATTTATTATAATACATTGTCTGTACCCTCCCCCCCTCCCTTACCCAAAACAACAGCAACTAAATCCTCCGCGCCCCCTCCCCCCAACCCCCCCCCCCCCAAAACAAAACAAAACAAACAAACCAACATACATTACCACCCAGTAAGGAAAGATTTCGGAATATTCTTTTTCTAAGCTTTGTTTATTCAAACTTTTTTAAAAATAATTAATTGCACGTATTTTTGAGCCATCATCGATACAATTTAGATCAATTTAGGGGGCTGTTTTCGGCCATGCCTGTCAGGATCAACCGATGTTGAGAAGAATACAACATGCCTGCAAAAAGATTGAGATACAAAAGATGTACTCAATAAAAATTCTCTCCACTCGGGAATCGAACTTAGGTTTCCGTGTGCAGCAGCCAAGCGCCCCCGTTACACCACAGTCGCCGATAAATCAAGATAGTGAGAGCTCTTACATACTGAGCTAATAAACACATAAATCCATGATAGTCTATCTATTAATCTCTGTACAATACCCCACCCCCCTTGCCCCGCCCCGCCCCTTCCATTAACACCCTTTCTCTGGGTTATTATTATTGCCTGCTCTAGTGTGTGTGTGTGTGTGTGTGTGTGTGTGTGTGTGTGTGTGTGTGTGTGTGCGTATGTGCGCGTGTGTGCGTGTGTGTGTGTGTGGGTGGGTGTGTGTGTGTGTGTGTGTGTGTGTGTGTGTGTGTGTGTGTGTGTTTGTGTGTGTGTGGAAAGGGGGGGGGGGGTTAAAGTACGCACAGAACCATGGCAGCTTTTTAAAAATTGAGTGATAGATTATTCTAGAACAAACTGACAGGTTCTACACCTTCAAGAATCAAGCGCCTTCCCGATCCCTTTAAATAAGAAAAAAAAATCGTAATATCCGACTACTTCAAATGACGGGTCCTTTGTTGACAATTTCCCTGTGACAGCCAGGTCGCAGGATAGCAGCTCAAGTACCGTAACTCGAACTTTTGCGAAAAAAACAAAACAACCAAGGCACTGGGAAGAGGGGTGTGCTCCGTAAAAACCTCAGAGTTATCCGATTATTTGGTGAAAATACACTTTAACCCTATCCGTACGTCGTGTTTTACTATCGTATCCATACGGTGAGGGGAACTCTGTGCCACCATTGTCCAAATAGGAAATTACTCGTTAATCCGATCGGTACGCTTTGCATAGCTGTCTGTCAAAATATTTTTTTGAGAAATACTGAAAATTTCAAAGAGATCTTCATACTAGAAGTATTCTAAAATGTGAAGAAATCAACCCCGGGGTACAAAATGACCCCCAGGGCGTACGGATAGGATTTAATCAAAATTCCAGTAGATGTTGATGGATATAATGGGGGAAAGTCATTTTTTTCTCCTACTGTAAAATATGAAAATCACGAGTTGCGATAGATCCAATTGTGCTGCTAGCCCACGAGCCACGAAGCCTCAATATTTCAGTGGAGTACATGCTTCAGAATTCCCTAGCCTACTAGATCTAGCCTACATTGTGTCGAGTGTCCTCTTTTTGGGACTTATCGTGAGCTGGTGGCCTTGAAGATGTCAAAAACATCCCGCGGTGTATTTGAAGCTCTCACGCTCTCTCTCTCTCTCTCTCTCTCTCTCTCTCTCTCTCTCTCTCTCTCTCTCAACGAGACAATTCTGCTTACCTCTCATAGAGGAAATCACAATCAACAAATACTTCAGATAAACCAAGACGTTACATTGTAAGCTCTAAAAATAGAGAGTGGGGCCATGGACATAAATAATGCTTCCCAAAAAGAATTTGATTTACGAGTTCTAAGACGCAAGAGCTTATTGGGGAACCAAAGAGTGGTTGAGCTAAGAGTGCCGGAAATAATATGAAAGAGAATCGGTATTCTTTGTCCTCAGGTTAAATAAGAAAGAAAAACGCGCACAAGATCAAAAGCCTAAAATGCTTTAGTGGACGGCTCGGTATGTCCATTGTATCAATTTTACGCCCCCATCAATACAATTCAGAGCTTTCAGGAGGCAGACTTCTTTCACGTCTCTCGTCAGGACAGTCCAAGCTAAATGTAAAACAACATCCCAGCAGACAGACGATGAAGCTCAATTTTGTTTTTAAAATGTTTTAATGTTCCCCGTTCACGAATCGAACCCACGTCTCCTGCATACAATAGTGAATGACCTAACCACAACACCACAGACTCTAGTTATCCGTAGGGACAAAGAATAAAGATTAATATTATTTACAACTGGGACAGATTTGGGGGTTGAAAAAAGAGGGGTGGTGTGCCTGTAGGTCAGATCAATAAATTAATACAAAATAATCAAAACCGAGGGGGAGGGGGGTGTAAATACAGTCGAACTTGCTCTAAGGACCACAACTTGGTCAAAACAATCACCAGAACAAACAATCACTTCATATCCTCCCCCCTCCCCTTTTTGTCTGTGGGTTGGTTGTTGTTGTTTTGTTTTTGTTTTTTTTTCCTATATCAATATGACATTACCCAAGAGGATCACCTGTCTAAAATGACCGCTTTCTCTTTGACAATGGGTATCGCACAGGACAGGTTTGGGTGCAAATATCTGTCAACGACAAAGTCAAACAAATTGATAACCTTTCACAGGTGCACAACAAAAAATCACACAAATCGGGAACAGTGAATCAGGAAGAAGAGAATAATCAATAAGGAAAATACATGTTATCACAAACTGCAAATAAACACAAACCTGGAGCGCCCAGTTCCGAATAGACGAATGAGAGTACACAAATAAACGTACACACTTTATCCTTTGCAGGTCCTGCAACAATTGACTACACTCGTGTGCGTTCCGACAATCCCTTGCCTGTTGCAGAGCAAAACTGAGGTGCTCTTGACTAAAATCTATTTTTAAAACCCAGTAAAGGCTTATAAAGAATTAACACTCGAAAACAAGCAGACGTCTCAGCTAATCGCGTGCCAAACACGCAGAATGACGATGTTCAAACCCTCACTCTTCACGACTGAGCCAGCAGAATGTTGCTTATCTCGACAGCGATACAGCCACAAGAGGATTAATCTGACACACTCACTCATGTTTCGCCAACACCGGACCAGTAAGTTGGGCGGACCAGAATCGAAACAGTAACTGAGACCCGAGTTCTGAGATTTTTTTTCTGTCTGCTCGATTACCGATCCTTCGGTATTTCATGTTCGATTCTTTAGCCCGAATGTTTCTGCTTTTTTGTATTTAAAGCCTGTGTTAGCCCCCCCCGGACTCTTTTTTCAATCCCTTGCACATTTATGAGATTGACGCCATTTGATTTGTAGAAAAAAGTGCATATGATAGTGTCCAAATGTGTATTACGTGCATACTTAGTATTATGACATGTAACTCTTACAGGTAGAGATTCAAGTATTATAGATGTAAGTTAATGAAGTGAGAGCAATGAGATTTTAGAAATAATAGTGGTGATGAGTGATGATGTGCGATTGAGTTTAAGTTATGTTAGCGTTAGTCCTATCTTCCTCTGCTCCAATGAGTCACGAGGGACGTGGGCACCCTCTATCCCGTTCCCTACTGGAACTATTTTTAATGTTACTGTGAAGTTCCAAAATGGTGGGCACAGTCTCTGCTAAGGTGACATTGTTAGTGTTAGCCTATTCTATCGGGCTAAGACAAGAGTAGAGAGGACCTAAGTAGGAAGACAGTACCCCCCCCCCCCCAAATCGACTCAGTTTTGACCATTTAGGATGCAGGCTTCGACCCTGCCAGTCAGAGCCAACCAGGACTGAAAGGTCCCGGCAGATATTCCCAGATGCTCAGGAAAGATCTTCTCTAGACTGGAATCGAACGCAAGTCATGTGCGTGTGACGGCGAAGCAACTGAAGCTACACAAAAAAGCCGGGGGGGTTTTCAGCCTGCTGATGGAAGTCGGTTCTCAGATTGTTTGAAGTGATATCGTGATTGATTGTTAACGTTTTACGCCCCTGTTGATCAAAATTAAGATACATTAGAAGGTGGCTTGCAAGAATCTTACCTGTCAGAACTAACCAGGACTGAATGTGAAATAGCTGCGGTGTAGACGGTTGGGGATACTACTCGATAAGTCAACTTTTCTATTCTGGAATTGAATTCATCTCCTTCTACATGCAACGGCGAAGGATCCAGCCATCACACTACAGACCTTGGAACAGTAATTTCAGTATGATAAAATGTAACATTAGCCCTCCATTCGAAACTTACTTGATCTGTAGTTGTAGTAAAATGCACATAATTGTAAATATCTCAGACGAAGAACTCTTGGCAAACAAATGACAGGACAAAATACCGGATAACGAAGTTTTCGAAAGGACAAATGCCTAAAGCCTGTATTCTGAGATCAAAACGACTCGACCTCGGTAAGCTGATCATGTTGCAAAAATGCCTGATTTCAGAAACCCAAAAGGCAGTAATTTATTCTGAAATGTCCTCGGGAAGCGTAAACTTGGCGCTCCCAAAACAGCGCCACAAAGACACCCTGAAAAGGTCTCTGAAGGACTTCGACGTGAATCCTTTGACACAGGAGAGCCTCTAGCTCTTGACAGGCTCAGCTGAAGAGCAGCGATCATAGAAGGCTTTTCAAATTAGAAGTGCTGGAGCCAAGAAAAAAGCCCGCAATTTGCACACAATACACATCCGCATGTGAAAATATAACTTTTAAAGCTCAAAATATGGCAAACTCTTTTCTGTCAGAATTTGTTGCGTTGGCCGTAGCAGTAACCATAAATCTTTTCAATCCTAATTTTGTCTTCTATTTCACCTGAAAAATATTCTTCTCCAGAGATACATTGGTCGTCGTCAAATATTGACGGACGAACTTTTTAAAAATATATTATTATATTATCATGTATATCCGGGATATCCACTCTCTGTGGACCCAAACTTGGGTCGACATGACCTCATCTGAGAAAGGTGTTCTTAATTAATTTTGAGAAAGGGAGGTTCACATTTTACTTTCATCATCTATATGTCATTCTTTTCTACTTCTGTGAAGAGAAAAGGTGTTATCAGTTTGATAAACTACGTGTTTGCCCAGAACAACAGAGAAATGCATTGTCATCATGATTACTCTGACTTATTTTTGTCCTTAGTCAAACCATTAATTTCAGTTTATGCAATAAAACTTTATTGAAACAACGATAAAAGTAAATTTCACCCCCCCCCCCCTCCCTTTCCCCATTCGTAAAATAAGTTAAAAGCATCTTTTGCGCATGATGTTACGTAGGTCCAGATTTGACCCCACTGAGATGGGAAACCCCGTATGTGTGTACATAATATGTAATAAGTCAAGTAATTTCCCAATGTGATCTTTGTTTTACTTTTAGCTTTGCTCGCCAGTTTCTCTCTCTCTCTCTC
>NW_004797422.1:368762-373005 GCF_000002075.1 Aplysia californica
GGATGATGATGATGATGATGATGATGATGATGATGATGATGATGATGATGATGATGATGATGATGATGATGATGATGATGATGATGATGATGGGAAGTCTCTATTTTATCATCTCCGTCTGTCAGCAAAGTTTCTACATCCCACTCTATGCCTGCAGGTGTTTGGAATTTGGAGGTCCTACTTCTTTTCTTTCCCCACTGCTGTTTCCGTCTATCTACTAAGAACGCTTCTCCTTGCACCAAATAACTGTTTTTGTGTCGATGTGCTTCTCTAAAGTCAAAATTTAAAAACCTCAAACTCAAAGTATAAGCTCGGTTTGACCCCGAAACTCTGGGTCGAAGCTGTTCGCTTCCTGGATAATTCACATTGCGTCGGATTAGGTGTAAGCCATATGCAAATATCACGTGGCCTCCTCATGGAATGCGTTTAGCAAAGATTCATTTTTATAAACATTCCTATCTGATGTCATAATTTTATCAGCACTCGGAGATTGACTATAACCTGAAGGATCTGAAGTGCTGTTTCTTTGTTTCTCAAATAGACCAGTTGATAAGACAATGAAGAAAGGGTTACATAAGAATCTGTTACGTACAGGAATGCGTTTGTTTATCGCCATATTAGGAGTGGGAGAGAGAGAGTCAGCACAGACTTAAAGTTGTTCAAAAACACAAAAAAGGAGGGGATGCGCGGAGTAATCATGATAATGGCCTAAGAGGAAGGGACATATCCGAAAAGGAGGGGGAGAAGGTGGTGAGAAAGGTGATAACACGGACCAGTCACGAGTGAATCACACGCTGACCCAAGCAGGGGCGCAAAAACTGATGACATCATACACTGAGCATGTTAGTTCCGCCATATTTCTTGGGACGGTCAGTGTGACACAGTCAGCTCGGCCTAACTGACACGATCTTAACGACACATAGAGCAGGTCCTGGTGGTCAAATCCGATAGGTTGTTTCTACAACTTACTTTATCTGCTTCTTATATCGTGAGTTGCAGAGGGGAAGCAAGCAAAATAGCAAGAAGCAGGGTGTTTCATTGCAGAAAAGTCTGAGATGCATCGTCAGCCTAATGGTAAAGCTATAAACAAAAGAAAAAAGCAAGAACCATCAAGGCAAGGTCAGCATTCAGTCAGTTACCAAAAGTCTGGAAAGCAAGCAACAGCTCACTGCGCACCAAGATTCGACTCGTTTTAAATCTAATGTCAAATCTGTGCTCCTCTACGGCTGCTAAATTTGGAAGACAACAAAGACAGTACTGAATAAAGTACTGACTGACTTCCATCAACAGATGTATGAGAGCATCCTAAGAATTAGAACCTAAGTGGCAGGCTAATATATTAATTGAAGAGCATTGGTAAAGGACAGGACAAACGGATATATAGAAGTAAAACTAGGACTAAGAAAGTGGCGAAGGAAGGGACACACCTTCAGAAAACCCACTGGAAACATCACAAGACAGTCGCTTCAGTGGAACCCACAAGGAGCATGAGGAACGGGTAGGCCACAGGAAAAATGGAGGAAATGTGTGGAAAGGGACATGAGAGAAATGAAGCTCACTTGGAATGAGCTTGGAAGGATGGCCCAGGACAGGGATAAATGAAAGGAGCTTGTATGTGGCCAAAACGCTGCCAGGGGTGAAAGGCTTTGATGAAGATGATAAAAAAGAAATCGCGGAGAGAAATTATAGACGTCAGGTCTTGGCAAGCTGAAAGGTCTCCCGGAGCCTCCTTGAGTCTCAATTCTGGAGCATCTAAGGTGCCTCTGCCCACTTTTCCTGTGTCTCCCTCTAGTTTTTACACTTTTAGGGTTGGTTAGTTGATAAGCATGCGAGTTAGATGTCTAAACCATTTGATTCAATAAAAGCGATAAGTTTATTGCACTGTCTGGAGCATTGTACATTTAAGTTGGTTATGATAATTTCAAGAAATATCTACAATACTGTTAAGATTAGCTCAATGTTCCCTTTTCTGCAAGAACAGCTGATGCATTACACTTTAAAAGCCTTTTAAATAGGACATGATTTCTGATGTTTCATAGATAACAGGTCGTCTTCGAGAGAACAGAGGGTGTTTGAATGAAAAGGAAATGCAAAGGACGTGCGGTGGCGTGGCGGCTGGGGGGAGGGCAACTTTTTTATAACATCGAATCATCGCATCATAGTATTTTGAAGAGTCAAACGTATACGTAGACTTTACAACTCAAGCAAACAAACAAGACATACTCACGTACTCACACATCCGATGCAAAACCTGGAACTGGCAAGGCCGTGGAACGTTATGCAATGTATCCCGCCAACGTTTAAGAATACAAGTGAAGAGACAGTAATCTAACCAGGTTGAGCAAGGGAGGGGGAGGCGGGAGGTGGAGGGGGGGGGGAGAGGAGTGCGTTGTTTAAGATAACGCCAAAAAGTCGTATCATGGAACTGAAGAGTTCAAGGTATCACCGGTAGACAGACTTAGGCTGTGTTTGTCCGGCCGGTTATCAGGAATAGGCCGATGTTTGCCTTCTTTTCCCAAGACAAACTTTGAGAGGACGGTAACAGAATGGTTACACGGAACCAATTATCTATGTCTATATATTGTGTAATTCTGGTGGCGCCGACGTTGCGTCATTTTTTTTAAAGAAATAACCACACACTCATCACATTTCAAAATTTAAACGAAGATAGCTTTCAATATTTCTAACAAATGTCAATGTTTTTTGGAAAAGTGGAAAATGTGTAAAGCTGCAGTTTTAAATAAATATACATCGTTATACTCCGGAATTAAGCCATTTGTTTTTTATATTCTATACATAATTGAGCGTCCACTGTTCAGCATAGCTTATTTCAAAGCTGCCCGGATAAAAGCAAACGAATACCTTCAAAGCGTACCTGCATTAGGGTCAAGTGGATCTTGTATGTAATGCGTTTTTTTTATGCCATACACTATATCAATGTATGTGAATCGAAATAAAGGCCTTTAAGATCTTGCTCTCACTGGAAGAGCAGAAGGCAAAAGAGGGAGAGGTGGACAAAGAGCAACTTAGTTAAAAATCCTCAAAGATGGGTAACGTGAAAGACCAAGATGATAATATAGGTTTGGGGTTTTTTTTAAGCATCCGAACAGGGAATGAGTGGCGCACTGAGATCGCCGACGTCTGTTTTCAGATCTGTCACTTTGTGATAATGAGGAAAATTAATATTCATGTTCATGTATTTGTATGGGGCAAAATCTGTAACTCTAACCTAGAAAACCTATTGGGGGCTTGAAGAACAGCGCATGCCTTATTCTCTGAAAACTTTTTGATTAGGGTATATTATGATCTCATATATTTCAAGGCCACTTATATGGGGTTCAAATAAACAGGAAATGATAACATGCTAGATGGTACAACCGTGGCAACCCCCACCCCCCGCCTCTTTCCACTCTCTCTCTCTCTCTCTCTCTCTCTCTTCTGCCCAGGTTTCCTGTGTCTCCCTCTATCTCTCCTTTCTCTCTCTCTCTCTCTCTCTCTCTCTCTCTCTCTCTCTCTCTCTCTCTCTCTCTCTCTCTCTCTCTCTCTCCCCTCACCCTTCCCCAAGAAAAACCGGACTTTTGAATTAATTCTTACAGCAAAAAAATAATAAATAAACAAACGCAGACAGCACCGTCGTGCATGACTTCTAGATAATATGAACAGCTTCCTGAAAAACGGATAAAAAAATAGCTTTCTTTTGCCACAGTTGGCCACAAATTTTCAGATTCGCAAAAATTCTTCGCGTGTGGTTGGCGAAAGCTTTGCTATTGTTTGCTCCTTCTTTCCTGTCAAACATATATCATCCTTATCTCCCCTCCTTCTTTTTTATGTTTGTTCCTCTCTTGCAACACCTCTAATCTTCGGCACTTAAGTGACTTTACTATTTTGCAAGTGCCTTAAAGCACTTACTAAGACCTAAACTAAAATCCTTCGTAGGGGGTCTTAGAAAGAATCATTACGCGATCCCCGAAGGATTTGCTAACACGTAACAAGAATACGGTGAAGAACTGCGACTCGAATACCTCGACGCGTCCGTCCACCTATTTGTGTCATTTCTACACGTGTGTTTAGATAGTCAATGGTCCTCTTTGATCCCCACGAGTGTTTTGACAAAACCACCAATTCTACTCGGCTTCTATCTATTCAAATATGTTACTTCATGTACTTTGGCCAGTATAGTAGTTTATTGTAATTTGTCTGGAGAACCTACACATTCGTGACAGGGGCCAGAAGAGGGGGGGGG
>NW_004797422.1:376568-377636 GCF_000002075.1 Aplysia californica
TCGCCTCACCCTCCTTCCCCACTCCTTCCACCCTCCCTCTACCCCCCCCCCTACTCCTTTTTAAAAACCCAACCAATCGCACCGACGCAAAACATAGGGCTCTGTAAGGACAAAAACATACAAACCAACCTTAGACAACTATAGCCCTCTTATACTTCATTAGGAGAACAAATACGAGGATTTGACTTGATGGGTGCATATCATTGACTTGAATTATAATATCCCAGACATCACTATGACAGACAGCGCTCTTTGATTGTTTAAAGATTAAAGCTGAACTATGGTGCATGTACGGATGGTAAATGGTGAATAATGCATTTATTGTGTCTTCACTATGTTCCTAATGGTTGTCTTAACTTTTTTTTTAAAGCATTAAAAATGTTAAGTAAGATATGCGCTCGAAATGGATTTTTTAAAAACTTAATTGTTAAAGTTTTAATTTATCTCACTTTATTTTTTAAAAAGCAACAACCAACAAACTACTAGAACAAAACAACAATAACAATTAACGTGGAAATGTAGCATACGTTTATCATTACTGAATTGACATTTCATCAAATGAAAAGATTAGAGTAACAATGATGATAATAATAATGATAATAATGATAATAATAATACTTACAACAACCACGTCAACGACAACAAACAACAGCAACAACAACAGCAACAATAACAACAACAACAACAACAACAACAGCAACAACAACAACAACAACAGCAGCAGCAGCAGCAACAGTTTTACTCGTGTTTCAACCCTTTCCTCTGTAACGATTTCAGTTCCTCAAAGTAATTTGACCTGTCCCCTCTCTCTACACTATAGAATTTGTTTCTGTTCTTCATAACGGCATGAGGAAAATCCCGAACGAACAACTTGGCCAAAATAATGGTCAAGGCTGACTGGTCAGTTCGATGACAACGGGCGTACTTTGGAAGTCCCAGGGCGGCTTTTCCCCTCGGACAGAACTGGACAGAGCGTTGGTTACGTGGGCAGATGCAATTCTTGACCAGTCCGCAGGCCAGCCATGGAGTCAGGATTGCTTGCTGTGGGCATGAGCGGGGAGGCCGGGG
>NW_004797422.1:378669-379761 GCF_000002075.1 Aplysia californica
ATGATCGGTTAGGTTTTGTTGTTGTTGTTTTTTCTTCCTTTTAAAAAAAATCTAATCTTTCCATCCCTGTAACATTTAAAAAATAATTTTTTTTCTCTTACAGAGTTTTAGAAAAAAAATAATTCTGGAATTCCGAGAACTGGAGCTCTATGTCCTCCTAAGGACTCGTCACATTTTAACGCGTCGTTCGTAATGTTCAGTGGTGGCCAAACACGAAGACCCTCCCAACAATGAGTACTCAAAGCTACACACGCTGTACACCTTACAGTATGGAGTTGCTTCTCTATAGAGACAGTAGTGGTAGGGCTTGGAAGACACCTTACATCAGTATTTTAAAACTTTCTTCGAAGAGGAAATAGGCATTTATGGAGTTAACATATCCTGAAATGTAAATATGGGTTTTGCCAAGGAATCAAATGCCATAGAGAAATGTTCACCCTGTCTGTACCGTTCTCAAGAGCACAACATTGAACTTAGAGGAACTTCGAACCCCCGAACCCGCAATCCCACACACATTAAGCCCTTCGTCGCTGTTTTGTGTTTAATTCAAATTTAGTTGAAATGTTTAAAATTTGATTGTACGAACGCGTAGACTGATTTCCATCACATTTGAAAATGTGACGTCCCCTAGGTTGTATTTTTTTGAAGTTTTGTAGAAGTTGATGCAAAGATAACCGGGTTGTTGCCCTTTAATCAGGACCTGTTTCGGACAACCTGTGCAGCATTTGGTGAAGAAATAAGATGAAGGAAGGGGCAAATTGATTAATAATGCTTGAAGCGCCCTTCCCCCCACCAGGACAGTGCTACTGACTGAAGTTGTCTTTCTGCCATTTCCAAAGGGGGGATATTAACATGTTCTTATGCACAGTAGAATTGTAAATGGGCTGATTTATCAATGTCATGCTCATAAATGTGCCTGAACAACATGGGGGAAACTGCCGCTTTTTCTTTTCTCACCCTTACTGTCGTCATTTTTCCTGTACTTCTTGTGTATGTTTGTCATTCTCTTGTGAAGTGCTATTTCCGTGGTGCCTTGATAGTCGAAGCAGACTTTGTCTGTTGAGGCTAGGCGCTTTTCCCTTTCGTCAACCT
>NW_004797422.1:381520-382387 GCF_000002075.1 Aplysia californica
GGGTAGAGGGAGGTGTGAGCTGTATGGAAGTCAGGAAAGGGGGGGGCTGGAGAGGGAGACTGGGGTGGGGGGGGTGGAGGTAACCAAGTGGGGAGTGTATGGCGAAGTATAGTACATGTCCCTACTCTATGCTCGTTTCAATTTATTATTACTCTAACAGGTTCTATAATATTCCGAATTATTCAGGGTTTCCAGGGAACAATTTAGTGCAAGCTGCCATTTTATTTTACAGGCAGTCAAACACTAACATTCTGACAAAATCTTGCATTGCATTTAGCTATCACCTGCATGAAAGCAGGATTTTTTTTGCGTAAAATGGCTTTCTCATTGACTAAACAACGGCAGACCAGGATCCGACCCAGCAACCTAACACTTTCCAACAAAACGTAATGATATCACTAAACATAAAAGTTCATAGGCTTCATAGGAGCTCAAAGGTTACCACAAGAGAGACTGGTACTGGAAAGCTAGCAATGGGTGTTTGATGGTTGCTCTGCTGTGGTTTTCTCCTTCTTTCCTATCAAACATCTACAGTCCTTATCTCTCTTCCTTCTTTTCTTCGTATTCTACCATCTAGTAAATCCTCTCTACTTCGGCACTTTTATGACCTAATTCTGTTGCAAGTGCTGTAAAACTCTTACAAAAGCCAAACTGAAGTAAGCTAACTGGCAATGTGTGGAGTGGGATACAAACCTCGTGCAATGTGAACGTGGGGCAAGCAACATCCTGGGGAGAGAACCTCTGCTGTATACCAAACTCACGCGCTTTCTGTCAGAAAGAAGGATTTATGCAATAAATGTTATGTCTTAGCAAAATGATGATGATGATGATGATGATGATGATGATGATGATGATGATGATGATGAT
>NW_004797422.1:385375-394988 GCF_000002075.1 Aplysia californica
AAAGTAAGTAACGTCACTGAGCAATGTCCTCTTTACATAGCAACATAACTTAACTGACTAATGTCATATTTGTGAAGCGTGCTGACAAAATAAGTTATTTCTCGAGATCCACATACGGAAATGTTGGCCAGAAGTCCGATTGGTAGATTTTCTATTGATGCCACATTCTTTTTGTATAACGTGCCTTTTATTATTCCATACTTAAAAATAGTAAAAACTTCCCCCAATAGCGTGATGTATCTATTTCATTAAGGCTTGGATCCGAGAAGTAACTCATTTTGTCAGCACGCTTCACATTTACAAAGTAAATAACATCACTGACCAGTGTCTTCTTTACATAGTAACATAACTGTACTGACCAATATCCTCTTTAGTTGTACAAGTCTGTGTCTCAGGTAACTGGTCGTCTTCAGGAATGTGACTCAGCTTCCGGTGCAAGACTTGCGCCAGTTCTGAGATAGACAACTGACCATCGTTTGGGGGCCTGGAAAGGTAGGGGCTAATAACAACAACAACAAAATATGTTAAGTTTTAATTTGTTGAAACAGCCTGTTTGTATGAGAATAGTTAAACAGGATGTGTTTTGTTTGTTTTTTGTTGGGGGTTTTTTTTTTTTGGGGGGGGGGTAATCACATTGCGTCAAAACAAGTTCTAAAAAGGCAGGTTTCTACTTTGAAACGTGTTTTTATTACGTCCATTTGTTTATAGGAAAGCAGACAACAGAGTTTCAACGTCCCAGCAGACAGTCAGAGTTACTCTTAGTAAAAAAAAAAAAAAGAAAAGCTTCTTGGCGTGGCAATCGAACTCACGTCATCTTCATGCGAAAAGGAAACAATACTTAACCGCTACATCACCACAGGCGCCGCTGGTTGACATGGGGGGATGGGCGCATAGATTGGAGAATGGACAAGTGACACATGGATGGATGGATGGATGGATGGATGGATGAATTTCATAGAAGGATAGGTGGACAAATGAAAGAACAGACCACTATACAGAGAAAGGAGTTAAATGACGGATGGAAGGATGGATGTGTGGATGGATGGAAGGATGGATGGATGGATGGATCGATGGATAGCAGGATGGATGGATGGATGGATGGATGGAAGGCGTGGAAGGATGGATAGACAAATGGAAAAAAAATTATTTTTTTTTTAAATAATTTTTTTTTTTTTTAAATTTTAAAAATATATAATATATATATATATACAACTAGAAGAATAAATACATGGTAATATAGATGACATAGATGAACTGATGAGTGGGCAGGTGAATAGATACATCTACAAATATTAAGGGGTGGACGGTTGTAAGGTAGTTTGTCGCAGGAAATAGAAAGAGAGGAATCTAACTCTTGGCAACTGTTGTAAAGAAGTAAAAAAGTGAGTGTATGTAAAAAAAAAATAATGTTAGTGATGGAGATAATAATAGCAATAACAACTACAACAACAACAACAATAATAATAATAATGATAATAATAATAATAATAATAATAATAATAATATTGATGATGATGATGATGATGATGATGATGATGATGATGATGATGATGATGATGATGATGATGATGATGATGATGATGATGATGATGATGATGATGATGATAGTGATAACAGTAATAATGATAAAATAATAATAATAATAATAATAATAATAATAATAATAATAATAATAATAATAATAATAATAATAATAATAATAATAATAATAATAATAATAATAATAAAAATAATAATAATAATAATAATAATAATAATAATAATAAATTTTTTTTTTTAAATAATAATAATAATAATAATGATGATGATGATAATCATGTGTAGCAACACAACACGCTCTACGTCCTTTATAATTACTATAATTACACCAACAGACCACTGGATACCCGAAACCAAAAAAAATACTTACCCTGGTTTAGGGTGAGTTGAGATAATGAAAGGCACATTGACGGGTAGGGTGAGGCTCGATCTCGGGCTAGACACTGAGACCCACCACCTCACGTCCACCGTGCAACTGAGAACTAAGGCACACACTATGCAGAACACTGCAGTCTTTATCACGGCTGGACCCTTGGGCCGGGGGGTGCTCCAAGGAAGAATAAACATTGATTGTTTTGTAGGTTTGTCCTTTGTCTGCAGACTTTAAAGGATGGTTGGTTGGATGAGAGGGAGAGAGAGAGAGAGAGAGAGAGAGAGAGAGAGAGAGAGAAAGAGAGAGAGATAAAGAAAGAGAGAGAAGAGTTGGCGGGTACAAGAGGGAGAAGGAGAACAGAGTACATCCGCTCTGCCGTCGTAAGGGAAAACGAGGCAATTTTTTCAGGAGAGGCAAAAACAGTTTTCACGTTATAACTCTTCTATTTTTTACTCTTTTAAGCTGTAGTTCGCTAGATATCTGATTGAGGTGTTCATAAAGCAGTTTCTAAAGTTTCAATGGTTTAGGTTAAAAAGTAGCAAAGTTATTCGAAATTCGTCGTTCTCCCTTACATTGCGCACCCGGAGGTGAACCTTGCGATGTAAGCGAAAACGACGAATGGTACGGTTCGTCGTTCTCCTTTACACTCGTGAACGTTTATGGGCGTAGGCGATGGTCAGTTGTGACGCAATAATGACAGTAATAGTTGTGTACTGGTTAATAAAATCTACTGTGGGCGAGGGGCTGGGGGTGTATTTGTTTGCAAAAAACCTAGCATGTTTGTACTGACGCAACAGTGACCAATCGTCATTCGTCGCCCATGCCGAATTTGCCCAACGGCAGAGACCAGGGGACAATGCCGAACGAGCAGTGATCCTTGACCGATCGACCATTCGTCGTTCTCCCTTACACTGAGCCCTGGCTCGGAGCTCGCCAGTGTAAGGGAAAACGACGAACTCTCAATTACGCAACAACGGATTAGGATATGACAACATTTTTTACTCCAACAGATGCAGAATTAAATACTCTATGAAATATATAAAAATACCAAAATCGACAAATTTTGACCATTCGTCGTTTTCCCTTACGACGGCAGCGCTGGTAAACTAATCACACACATTCTAACCACGCAACAGAGTCCACACTGGCCTGTCAGTGAGTATGTGACAGGTGCTGTTGGTAGCTGTTCAGTTTAATCAAGTAGTGTGGGTGGTTGGCGGGTGCTCTGGTGTGGTTTGCTTCGTCTTTCCTATCAAATATATATCGTCCATCTTTCCTCCTTCTTGTTTTGTGTTTGTTACTCGTTTGTAACACCTCTAGTTATCGGCACTTTTATGACCTTATTATGTTGCAAGTGCCACGGAAATTTGTGCAAGACTTTATTATTGACCGTGCACTTGCAACATAATAAGGTCATAAAAGTTTATTGATGGTCTAGATGATGAAGGTATAAGTTAAGCTTACTAGGTGTGACTAAATGACTTAATTTTATTTAAATGGCCCTTTTTTTCTTTTTTAAATGTAGTTGTTTTTACGCGTCCATCGACACAATTTGGATAATTTATTAGGCGGACTAAAAACGCTTACTAAAACATAGAGAAAGATGTACCCGAACTGTCTCTTTAAAGCAGGCGTCGGCCTCCTGCTGTCTGTTCAGTGTGAAGCGTGTTGACAAAATGAGTTACTTCTCGGATCCAAGCCTTATGGAAATAGATATATCACGCTACTGGGTGAAGTTTTTACAATTTATAAGTGTGGAATAATAAAAGGCACGTTATACAAAAAGAATGTGGCATCAATAGAAAATCTACTAATTGGACCCTATAATGTGGACTTTTGGCCAATATTTCCGTTTGTGGATTGCGAGAAGTAACTCATTTCGTCAGCACGCTTCACAGATGTCTTTACCTTTACCCTAACTTTTTCACCTATCACGTAGTCTGGCTGACTTCGAGTACCACTGTATATTTCGCAAGCAGCTTCTTTCATTCCTGTGGGTTCAGATGTATTAAGTCCAAAATACTGAATTTTTAGATTACTGTTTCTTAATGAGTAATATCAGTTACATGTGCTCAAGACCTTTAAAAAAATCGAGTTTGAATTTCTTGATGTTAAAAACAGTCAGAAAAGAAACATAATGTAGATACATTGGTTAAAAGAATATAACAGTTTTTCTTTCCTCTCCTCCGAAAAAAAAAATACATTTTGGTCTTAATAAATTGTAACAGCTTTCTGAGAACGATTTTTCCACGAATAACTATATACCGTTCACATAAGCTTCCATCAGAAGGACTACATAGGTTTATTTCCATTGTTTCCCTTCTCAGTACAGAAAACAAAACACCGCAGAGATATTTCGGACACAGTTATAATGGGCCATTTAATAACACTTGGAAATATAAACATCTTGATTAACTTAGGCCATTTCAATGCAATCTTTGAACTGTTTTTTATCTATAAGAAAAGAAATAAGGGAAGAACAAAAGCAGCCACACGATTGTAATGGAAGATTAATTCATTACACGTAAAAATGTCAGAACTGGGGCAGTAGGATAGCCTACACATGTATTATGAAATATAACCTATTCACCAAACTGTTGGTGTGAACTTCAAGTCCCCAACCTGTTCCTGTGAAATCACTTCACCCGTCTACATTAATGCCCCCAGCCTGCTGGTGAAGATAGAATAGACCTAGAAGTACATGTACGTCATACCCACATTACACCGCATGGCTACTTCTGGGGTAACCTACAACCCCCCCCCCCCCAAAAAAAACCCAAAAAAAACAAGCCACCCGTCCCGATAAAGGGTATGTGTGCCCTTCGGCGCATCAGATAACTCATAAAACTGGTGGTAGGGGATTGTGTACAGGCTGGCCCTGAGGGCCACCCAAATGTGCGCCGAATTTTATTGGTGGTATCGATGATGATTAAGGTATCGACTAGGCCTACCGGTTGTTTGACTAAATGACCTTTTTTCACAAGGGTCTTTTTTGGCTTTTAAATGTAGTTGTTTTCACGTCTCCATTGACACAATTTAGATAATTTCGGGAGCGCTTTCGACTTCGTCTGTCAGGACCAACCTGGTCTGAGAGGGAAACAATATCCCTGCTGAAAGACCCAGATACTCGGCTACAATTATCTCTCCACTCCGGAATCAGGGCAATGATAGTACATAACAAGATGGGCCACTCAGCCAAAAAAGTGTCCGCAGGAAGTATGCTCTTTGCTTCAGATGGCGCTGCAGTCTGTTTTGAAGCTCTCTTTCGTTTTTCCAGAAGAAGAATAGGAATAGCACCTCCTTGCGTGCGCAGATCGACTGCTGTTCATCAGCAGTTCGGGTGCGTTCAGTGCGGAGTTTTAGTTTTTTTTATTTTAATGACCTCTCGCCTTTCATTCTTAAGTCAAATTAAACGAAGAAAACCATCACCCTTTCCTCCGGAAGAGGTTTTTTGTCAGCGTAACCATTTTAAAAAAGCGTTCTTCCGAAATTTATCCCAAAACTTGCTAGTTTCACTTTGATTTTTAAAAACTCAAGTAGGGTAACTCTGTTCGCAAAGAGTGCGCTTTTGTGAAGAGGGCGCCACCAAATTTTGAGGACACTTTTTTAATTGGCTCAAAGAGAGAAGTGGCCCATCTTGTTATGTACTATCATTGATCAGGGGGCTCTCGTGGCCTAGAGGTTAAGGTGTTGGCCTCTCATTCAAAGGTCCCGGGTTCGAATCCGGGTAGCGACCAAAAAATTTTCTTCTCTAAAATTGTCTCCTTTCACCTCCTTTCCTGCTCTCTAGCAATATTCTCTCGTCTGCCTTCGTCTCCTCTTTCTGCCCCCACCCCCCTCACCTCCTTTGCCCCCTCCAATGGGCTCTTGACTCTTTCTGTCGCCTTTCTACTGCTACTCCTTGACTCCTTCTTACAGCTGTCTTTCAGCCACACCCCTGATCTTCTGGTAGGAAAGATCTACACCTAGCCTTCTCGGACAAGGGCGAAAAATCTCGGAGGGCCCGTGTGCAAGTTGCGCACGTTAAAGATCCCTTGATGGTCTAAAATCTATAAGAGTAGGCTTCGGGCAAAATTCAAAATTCCTACCAACTAAAAATATTAGGTGTGTCCCGCGCGCTCATATGACCTTTTGCAGTTGCGAACGCCGTAAAACCCTCTACTATAAAAAAAAACCCAAAAATACCTCCGGAATCGAACTCGGGTCTCTTACGAGCGACAGGAAAGCGCCTAACCGACACATTACAGACACCGATTTTCATAGACCTAGGGACTTAACTAACAATTGATACGGCGAGGAGAGGAGAGGGGAGGGGGGGGTGGACCAATACCAAGAATGTTTCCTATATTTTTAATTTTTTTTAAAGGAACGTTAACATTTCTATTCTGAATTAAGCTACGCTTAGATATTTACAGAGATAAAAGAGCGGCTTAAAATTTCACCGCCCATATCGAAAACTTTATTTCGACTAAAAGTGGATATGATAGTCACTTCTGGCGCTCAGCCATCGATTTATTAAGTACTATGTGAGGCATCTTGGTGAAATCAGGCGGTCGTCGAAATAATGAAATCGATGGAAACGACATTTTCTTCACATTTGCTAATTTTTATGAAATTTTATTTTTTGGCTCTACATTTTATGTTCTTAAAACATTGTTGTGTTGCTTTAATTTAAAACCATCGAATAAAGGAGCAAAAAATACCCCGTAAATTAACAGTTTCCATTGACTCTTAAGCTTTGGAAGTCGCCAAAGTTTGGCGGCCATTTTCTCTCTAATTTTACTTCAGAAACCAAGTGATCCTACCTGCTTCAATTCGAAATATCACAATTTCTATTGAAGATAGAAGGATACATTTTTCATCGAAAGCAAGACAAATGAACAAGATTTAAGAGGATATCAATAACTCATTATGTCCAGAAATTGACCAGCGCCTGATTCCACGGCGTTGTAACACATATGCCATCAGGGGGGAAAAGCCACACCCTATTCCCCATTCCCTATTCCCCATCCCCTATCCCTCCCCCCCCCCCCCCCCGAAAACATTGGGTTTTTAAACTAGTTTCGATACTTGGCGAATGGAAAAACTCTGGGGGTTTTAAAAAGTAATACGGGGTGCCCACTACGGCTGGATCGGGCCGATCGCCCGACTCGATCGCCTGAAACTGAAAACAAACACGTTTGTTTTTTAGGCGATCGAGTCGGGCCATCGGGCCGATCCACCGATCCCATCCGTAGTGGGCACCCCGTATAAGGTTTCACGGTGTTTGCGACTGTATAAGCTCATATCATGA
Organism: Aplysia californica; assembly: GCF_000002075.1. Lineage (NCBI taxonomy): Eukaryota > Metazoa > Mollusca > Gastropoda > Aplysiida > Aplysiidae > Aplysia > Aplysia californica. The sequence continues at coordinate 392,581 of NW_004797422.1, forward strand.
GCGATGCATTTCATCAAAAATTGCATTACTAATCACCCATCTAATACGCTAAAAGAGAATCGATATCAACTCTTAAAGAACGGGCGCATATATCTGCTCCCCGGGCTTGAGACTGAACGAGGCCATGTCGGGACATGGGGGGACACAGAGCTTATAGCATGAGCTGTGAAGGAAGAATCATATATCTACTATACGACTGAAATTGGTCGCGCTTTTAAGCACAAGGGGGCTATCCCGAAAAATGCAGTTTTGAGAAAATCGAAGGTAAAGTTTTTGGACCCTTGTTCAGTTTCTTTTTTTAAAAACTTGGAGAGTTTTCCCTGTTACCAAACAAAGATACACACGAATGAAACCAAACTTCTCCAAAAGTTAGGGCAATGCCCACTTTTGGTGTAGGTCAAGATTTCTAGAAACCCCCAAAATCTGGGTTAGCCCGCTTGTACTTAAATGCGACCCATTGTCGTCTTGCAATCACGAGTTTCAACAAGTCAGTACAACTGGCAATGTGATAAGGAGGAGGGCGAATCGTTTGTAAGTAGGTGTTTTTACGCCTCCAACGACTTAATTTAGGATATTTAGAAGACAGGCTTCCGACCCTGCTTGTCGTGGTCAACCCGGACTGAAAGGGATACACAACATCCGGGTTGAAAGACCGAGATACTGGATAAAAATTCTCCCCTCCCTCCCCCCCTTAATTCCCTCGATAATCGAACTCGGGTCTCCTGCGTGCGAAACGAACTCCTAACCACTGCACCACAGATGCCGCTAGGGTGAATCGTGAGTTAAAAATGAAGCGACTCAACAGAATGCGAAAAAATAAACAGCACAACACATTAACGAACACAACAAGGCATTTAATTGAACGTCAGACCATTTATTGAGTTCTTCAGACTTTGTGGGTAGACGGGGCTATATTTCGTAACACAATTAGTATACAAGTTTATGCTTCACAACATATAAAAGGTTCAAATATTGAAGAATTCCACGAAAACATGGAGAAAACCATGTCACATTTTAAAACCGGCAGATGTCAAGATTATAACGGGAGATAACATGCCAAAGTAGGAGCAGACCATCACCCTCATCTTCATCATCATCATCATCATCATCATCATCATCATCATCATCATCATCATCATCGTCATCATCATCATCATCATCATCATCTTTTCGTAATGCAATACCATCAGCTGAGTTCATTCAAGGGAAAAAAAACTAGAAGCGTCCACATCCCTGTGATGAGCAATCCACTTGTGAAATTGAAGGCCCTTAAGAAAACAAAGCACCAATCAAGATACTCATTTCACTTTTTGAAGCCATATCATAAACTGAGAGAAAATATTTTAATACAAATGAAGATTGAGTTCGCTGCCCATTAGGCTGTCACAAATGTGGGGGGGGGGAATGGGAAAATCTGAACCAGAGTATGATAGAGACAATTTTTAAGAATACGAACAATTCAGGTAAAAAAGAACACAGAAGGGGGATGACCCACGAAATCCCAACCCAAATTGAATGACGTTTAGGTGCAAAGCAAAAGATGACCCCATAAAATACAAGATCCTTATTTAAAGACATGAAGGAAAACAGGCATGGGTAAGTGGCCTGTGTAAAGAAATAAAGAAAAAAGAAAATAGACGGTAAATACATGCACTGCAAAATCAAGGACATCTTAAAGGAAAACCACAACAAAACTCAGAATACTGAAGGTGTATGTTGGTCAGTTCTCTTATATGAATGTGAGTGCTGGACATCAAAATCAAAGAGAATAAGAATTGGCCTAAATAAGAATGGTCCATAAATAGAAATATTTCATCAGCAAACAAAAAAAAAGAAGACAAACCAAGATGTGTTGGAAACGGCGGATATGAAGTGATCACTCATGAAGAAAATAAAGAAAAATTGAAAGTGTAAAGGTCTAACACCCCTTTCAACTCTGAGAGGCTGGACTTCCCAATCCAATGTCAAATCAAATGCGTAGGACTACGTCAAATGGGAAATTTCGAGTAAATTGTCTTTCCCGAGGACACAACAACGGGCCAGGCTGAGCCTTGAACCCCCGAACCAACAATTTCACATTTACGAGTCCGGCAACTTAACACTGAGACTGCCGCCGCAGTAGACAAACAATACAGAGGCAACAGACAACACAAAAGTCATGGGCCATATATACAGAAAAGAGGGTTGGAACAAATAAGTGTGACGGGACAAATTGAAGACAAGAAAACTACGAGAGCGCACTAACACACAGTATTCATAAATAGCCTGAACATCTGTGTAACTAACACTAACAATACAATGAACAGTGACTCATTCATGAGGGCCTCAAATCAAAGAGAGAGAGAGAGAGAGAGAGAGACAGAGAGAGAGAGACAGAGAGAGAGAGAGAGAGAGAGAGAGAGAGAGAG
>NW_004797422.1:395560-396645 GCF_000002075.1 Aplysia californica
TGGTTTCATTGGTGAGCATATTTGTTTGGTTATAGAGAAAACTCTTCTTGTCTTTTAAAGAAACTGAACAAACCTTCAATTTTCTCAAAACAGCATTTTCCGGGATAGCCCCCTTGTGCTTAAAAGCGACCAATTGGGGGGAGGTCAAAATTCACTTTTACCTTGATTTCTTTTAAAATATGCTAAAAGCGCAGTGGTATCTTAATACATAAAGTTAATAAAATTTCCTTCTTTTTTCTATCTCCCTTGATGCTTAGGTCTTTTCAGACACTGGGTTGTAACTGTAGATGCACAAGTATTAATTGTCAAACTTCCACTCCCAGGTCAACATAATTCAAGGAACTACGAGGCTGGCTGCTTCGACTTTGTTTATCAGAGCCAACCCGGGCTGAGTTGGATACACAGTTCCAGGAGACTGACAGGGGTACTCGAATTTTTTTTTAACTTCCCCACTCGAGATTCAAGCTCACGACTTCAGCTTAACAGCCAAAAGTCTAGCCAGTATACTACAGACGCCCGCCAAGCTGGCATGTGAACTCAGACACTTCATCCCGGGGCTCGTGCACAGTTGCTTGCTCTCTCTTTTGGTGAGATACCCGCAAATTCGACTTTGTCATGGAGAACATAGAGGTTATGAGTTCACATTCACTTCAACCTTTGACCGCAGGGAAATAAAGCAACCAACGCCTTCCGGAACACCGAGTTGACCCGGAAGTAGATGAAGATATTGGAACTGGCGTTGACCGCCCCGCAGAGGTAAACGACCCAGATCAAGGTGCTGTGCAGGTTCTTGAGATGACCAGCGAAATCCAGGCCCGGGACCAGGATACGGGAGTAGACGAAGAGCATGACGGGAAAGTTGCAGGCGATGAAGAGGATGGACACGTAAATGACCATTTTGAGCAGGGTCGTGTCCTTCGCGGACACTTTGTTGTCCTGTTGACAAGGATGGACATTGTGTGAATATTTTGTATTTTATGTCCTTAGTGGAAACTTATTTTCCTGTTGATGGTGATGGACATTGTGTGAGTATGTATTATAGTGTGAGTGGTCTGTATGTGTATGTATATGTGTGTGTGTGTGTG
>NW_004797422.1:398077-399235 GCF_000002075.1 Aplysia californica
GGGGTGGAAGGCTTTGTAATGCCAAGACTAAGCACTGATCTGAGATTTATAACGACAATGTTTCTGTTCTGAACTCGTTTCTGGAGCCAAGACAGAAACAAAAGCTTTCCCCCGGTTCATTCTAGGGCTATGTTGTTGAAATCAGGTCAATGCTTTCAGTGTAATTAGTTATACAAATTCGCCCGGAGTAACTTGTTTTTCATAGAAATAGTTTTGTCTTTTGCGGTATAGAAAATTGCCATCAAGCTGTTTGCGCATGCGGTGAAGAAATGTGTTCCTAAGAAAGATCTTTGTTTTCTGTTGACAAAAAGAAAATTCTGAATGCGTGTTTTGGTTGGCTAGTGTTCCTGGGGTTAATCATTTTCTTAAGCCAATTTTTGTTTGTTGTTGTTCAAAGCTAGCTGGTTCAGTGAGGGTAAATTCTCTGTCGTTTGTTTGTTCGTTCGCCTGACCGTTACCTGCTCAAATGTTCAAATTGAGCGGATGATTAATGGGACGAAACTGCCTGTAAATTAGCAGAGATGAAACCAGTCATGTAGCGTAATATTGAACATCAAAGAACTACGTCATCCAGTCAACTGATTGCATGGCCTAATACACCCCCCCCCCCAACCCCACCCCGTTTTTTTAATCTAAAAAAAACACGAATAAAAACAAAAACAAAAACCCAACCAGCAGTGCGAGCATATAACACAGAGAATCAGGCGTCAAAGGCAGGTGTAGACCACGAGAAGCTTGGCTGGATGGAGTCTAAAGAGGTCCACTAAAAGATAAACATAGCGACAACTCAAGCTACCTACCTAGATCTGGCCAGCCTAAAACGAAAGCTTGCTTCCCCTGAGCATCTCAATTAAGTAAGTGAATTAAAAATAAAGTAATGTAAAGTAATGTAAAGTAATGTAAAGGAAAATGAAAGGAAAGGAAATTGTTAAGTGGGTTATTTCCAGATATATTGTATTTTCCTCCGTTTGGGAGTTTGGTTGTAATTGTTTTATGCTTCCATCGACTTCTAGACTGTCTGTGGTGTGGTAGTCGGGCGCTTCGTCGTCGTATACAGAGACCAAAGTGTACAACGTCTCTACAGGTTTGTTATACAGACTTGGAGATAGATAGATAGATAGATAGATAGATAGATAGATAGATAGATAGATAGATAGA
>NW_004797422.1:404302-407582 GCF_000002075.1 Aplysia californica
AGCGCATTGAGCTACTTTTTTGGAAATGCGCTATATAAATGTTACATATTATTATTATTATATTATTAACCCAAATTCCGGGGCTTTCCAGAAATCTTGACCTACACCAAAAGTTTGGTTTCATTGGTGTGTACTTGTTTGGTTACAGAGAAAACTTTCCTTGTCTTTTAAAGAAACTGAACAAGGGGCAAAAACTTTACCTTTGATTCTCTCAAAACAGAGTTTTTCGAGAAAGCCCGTTGTGCGTAAAAGCTACTAATTGATTTAAAGAGGGTCAATGAAGGTGTTAAATATTTACAGTTATTTCACAATCAGTCAACCGACTTTCCCCAAAACAAACACGCTGTCGCCCCCCCCCCCACGAACGGATCGTCACGAATCTCTAGGAGATAACTGATAAAGACCTTAGCTAATTCCATCCCATCCCATCCCATTTCATCCCATTTATACATCGACGTAACACGCGAACATTTCATTCCGCCAGGTTCGTGGTGTCTTGTCCTATAAGCAGATTAATTAGCTAAGTGAGTTTTAAGCCTTGCACATGGGCATAGGTTGTTTTTTAGAATACTGTTACTGCTGTTGTGAGGTTGTGTTTGTAAATTATCTTTTAATGCAGGTGTTTTACGCGCCCATCAGCACAATTTAAGTCATTTAGGAGGCGGGCTTCGACCCTGCCTGTCAGGACCAACTCGGGCTGATAGAGGTACAACGTCTCAACAGGAAGACCGATATACTCGATAGAATAAATTATGCTCCCCTCACGTGAATCGAATTAGGGTTTTCTGCGTTTCACGGCGAAGCGCCAAACTGCTCCACCAAAGATTCCTGTTACTGATGTTGCTACGCAAATTGATATCTAGTATTACTGAAGATGAAGAAAAGTGTTTTATAATCAGCTTATAAACTACGACGTTGAGCTATTTTCTAACAGCGCTAGTGTTTTCAACTAATGTCTGTGGTTAAATGCTTATGCTCTTCCCTGTTGCACGTAGAACACATGAGTTTGATCCCCGAGCAGGGAAGTAATGCTATGGGTCAGGCCGAAGCATTTTACCTCAACAGTTATCTTTATGGTGTAAATAAGGGCGAAAAATATTAATAACATTTGTTAAAATTAACTGTTTCACTTTTATGCTTCTCATTGCCTCGTTTTAAACACTATCTCTCTGCAGGGTCGACGCAACCTGTTTCCAAAATAATATTTTGTGTGAAAACAAAGGTGAAAAGTATTTACAGTTATTAAGGCTGATCTTTTTCACTTTTTGCGTCTTATAGTCTCTTTTTGAACACTACCTTTGTACTTCACAGGGTATGCAGACACAAGCTCTGAAATACATCTGTAAGTTAGTGTACAGTTTTAGCGCCTCTATCAGCACAATTACAATGTTTAAGAGGCATGGTTTTTAACGCCATAATTCTACGCAAAATTCCATAAAACAGCCCCATTCATGAAAGCCTAGTCTGGGATTTGAACAAGAACCATCCGCTCTGTAGTACAGCATGATAACAACTGAACTGACAGAGCGCCCCGATCTATAATAAGGGCAGATGTCCGCATCTCAGCTAATTCTGTGATTTAGGAGACGAGCTGCGTCGAGATTGCTTGCCATCGACGACCTGGAAAAGTTGCATTAAGATCATGATATTTTCTTTTTTTTAAAAAGATCAATCATTGTTGTCCAGATACTGGCACGTTGGTTTGATATTTTGCACCTCCATCGACACAGTTTAGATCATTTAGGAGGCGGACTTCAGTTCTGCCTGTCAGGGCCAACCCGGGCTGAGAGGGATACAACACCCTAGCAGAAAGACCAGGGCTGAGAGGGATACAACACCCCAGCAGAAATAAAAGACCGAAGTACTCAAAAAAATTATCCCCACACGGGACTCGAATTAAGGTCTCTTGCTTGCGATAGCGTGTCTCCTAACCACTCCACCACAGACACCGGAGGAATATAGCTTGACAACAGACGAACCAAAGTGCTCGAAAAACCATTGGGGGGAATGGAACTCACGACGTCTGCATGCAGGGGCACGATCACAACCATTACAGTACAGACGACTGTTGATGTTAGTAGCTTATGTAAAAGTATCTCTGTTATTTGAGTACAATAGCCCTCCTTTGAAAAAAAAAGACAAAAAAGAAAAAAGTAGTGCTGTGTTTTTTGTTTAATTCCATGTGTAAGATCAGCAAGAAAACATTGCCGGATTTGTAACGAAAAAAGCATTATCGGATTTTAGCACCCAAAAAAATGTACACTGTCAAAATCCAGAGATGAAAACCCAGTAAAATATATGTAAATAGCATTTTTATACGAAATAGTTAAAACCAGATATTTTTCATATTATGCTTATAGACGATGATAGACATTAATCTTTGGCTAAGATAAAGATAGCTAGTTTTCATAAGCCTATCGACGATGATAATGCTTACTCGCAACAATAACAGACAGTGGTTGAGGAATATAATCATCAATAATTTGGAAGTGCAGCTTACGTTCAAAGTGCTTATAGAAAGCTGAAACTGCTGACGAGTTTTTGTTTTAAAAGTCTATCTCTCGATCGATTACATCCTATCGAAAATGATTCCTTTACAAATAAACAGAACTGAATGTTATGCTTTACACTAGAAGAAATTGCAGACTGCAAGTCCATGAAAATGCGCACCCCCTCCCCCTTCCCCTCCCCCCTTTGCCAATTAAATTCTTTTGTTGTTGTTTTTTTACTAAAGTAAAATTTGAACCACTAGTTTCCGTGTATGCACCAACTAACTATAATAGTATTGATATGTCCAGGAAGATTAGCACACCACTTTAGGAAGAGGAAACACGCTGTTATATGCAGTGAGTCACGGCGTTTGCACTCATTACAAGTTGTTTGCTATTATTTCCTTTACATTACCCTGTTTATCTGAGGTAGCTAGCTAGGTCAATATTATGTCGTTCGAAGCATTATTATTACTATTACTGTTTTACGTAATTCAGACAATGGATATTGTGATAAAGAGTGCTGTAGACTTATGAGACAGTAAGGGATGTATTTCATTGTTCACCAGTGTGCCTGTATGATCGATGTCGGCATACAAATAAAAAAAATTGATAACAATACGTGTACCTGTGTGTGAAGGGGACGGTTCCAATCTCGTTTTACAGAGCTATGGTAAGGATCTATCTGTCTGTCTGCTTATCTAAAATGTCTCTCGCTCTGTCTATCTATCTATCTATCTATCTATCTATCTATCTATCTAATCTATCTATCTATCTATCTATCTATCTAT
>NW_004797422.1:407819-410887 GCF_000002075.1 Aplysia californica
CACACACACACACACACACACACACACACACACACACACACACACACACACTTTGCTTTTCGGTGTTGTTGCTTTTATTTTATTTTGTTGCGTTGTTGTTTTGATTGTTTGTTGGCTTGTTTGTTTGTTTGTTTGTTTGTTTGTTTGAAGGGGCGGATCTTGCTTTGAGATCTGATTAATGATTGTAAAATATTTTACGCTTCCTACAACACAGTTTCGATTTTTTTTTAGGTGAGGTGCTGCTGTCTTGGTCCCGTCTATCAGGCCAGTCAACGCGGAGTAGGATACAACATCCCAGAAGACAGACGAGGGTACTCCATGGAATAACACTTCTCCGACTCGAGAATCAAACTCACATCTTCTGATTGCTACTGCGAAGATCCTAACCATTATACCACAAACGCCAGTGAGAATGTAATACAATGTAATATAGATCTATAGTGCGGTCTAAAATTCGAGGAGCAACTTATCCTCAAATATCTCTTTTACGGGTGAACCAACATCACCCATACTTTGCACAGAAGTTTGTATCAATTTGTCTTAACTTAATCATATTTTTCCACAACAATTGAGGCCCAACTAAAAAACTTTTCTTCATAAATTTGTATAAAAAATAAACCTATATCACGTGGAAAATGTGATTGTTATAGAGTGTACCTTTCACCTGCATGGGACTTCTACGTGAGTGTAGATTAGAGCATAGACCTGAATTATGATATTCTACTAGACGGACATTGTTACAGCCGCCGCTCTTTGCTCTATAAAAAAAGTTCTCTGCACTGGTGCGCTTTAAGCTTTAAGCACAAGGGGGCTATCCCGAAAAATGTTGTTTTGAGAAAAATCGAAGATAAAGCTTTTGCCCGTTGTTCAGTTTCTTTAAAAGACAAGGAGAGTTTTCTCTATAACCAAACAAATATAAACACCAATGAAACCAAACTAGCTCCTATAGGTAGGACAATGCCCAACGTTGGTGTAGGTCAAGATTTCTGGAAACCAATTGAAAGGCAAAACATCCACCCTCGCTATAGCCTAGTCGAGTGTATTCTATACAGAACCGGATATACGTCATAGTGCATACTCCTGGGAGAATCTATACTACAAGTCTTTGGGGAAGATTGACCCTAACCCATCTCATCATGTTTTGTATCTACCCAACTGAGATCGAAGTCAATTAGGAGTCCTGGACGCCAGAGCTTGGTGCAAATAGATATTGCATGTGTCATATGTAGCTGAGAATGTCTTCGGATGTTATTAGGTCTTTTGGGCGGTAATAATATTTTATAATGAGTATAGAGCTTACTTTACTTTAAGGATATGCGCTGTATACATGCAGTCTATTGTTATTTTTGTTGCTGCTATTTGTATTATTATTGTTGTTGTTGTTGTTGTTGTTGTTGTCGTCGTCGTTATTTTAGTTTTTGTTATCGTTCTTGTTGTTGTTTCTGTTGTCGTTGTTGCTGTTGTCGTTATCGTCATCATCTTGGTCATCACCATTATCATTATTATTATTCATATTATCACTGTCAATCTTACCATGGTTCTTATAATCATAATCCCACGTTCGGTTTTCATTAAGTGAGTTCTGATGTAGACAATGAATAAATCCGACAGAGTTATTCCAACAAAGCGACAGTATCTTCTAGTTTACTTTGATGGAATCAATTGCGACAGCACAGTGCTCGTTTTTCTGGTCTTTTTTGGGAAGGGGGGGGGATAGTTTTGGGGGTTTGTTTTTGTGGGTTTTATCCGTTTTATTTTGTTTTGTTTTTCTTGGGGAGTGTTGTTTTCTTTTTGATGGGGGCGGTTTTCTTTTGTTTTGTTTTCTTTGGATTTAAAAAAAATTATGATAATGTAAGTGTTTTACGCCCCCAGCGACACAATTGAGATCATAATTTAGGATGCAGCCTTCGACCCTGTCCGTGAGAGCCAACCCGGGCTAAGAGGGATACAACGTCCCAGCAAAAAGACTGAGATACTCGACAATAAATTCTCTCCCTTCAGGAATCGAACTCAGGTCTTCCGCATGCGACAGCAAAGCGCTTAACCACTACCCGACTGACGCCAACCCCACGCTCTTGTACGAACAACATCGACACAACAGGCCTGCGTGAATGCCGTATAGATTTGAATCACATATCCTAGATCGTTCACTGTCGTGCCCCCCGCTCTTTGCTCTCTATAAAAACTTTTGCGCACGATGGACAACCAAATGAAGGGCAAAACACCAGCCTCACTATAAATATAATAAGAGTCGAGTGCACCCGCACACTTTACCCTTTCTTTGCCCCCCACCCCCCACCCCCCAATCTGTCTTCGAATTGACTCAAAGAGTGCTCTCAATAGTGAATCGGAATTACGTCAGAGTGTACAATCTCAGATATTATAATACAAGTCTATGGGGGGGGGGGGGAGATGTAAGTGAGCAACGATTCGAAAAGACCACCTCTGTATTCCGTTTGTTCGAATATAATAATATTATGACTGCACGACTGCACGACTGCCCAGGAGGATAAGGGAGGCGTACTTCTTCGGTACGTATTTCTGAAAAAACTGGGGTTTCTATTTCCAGAAAATGAAATATAGAACAATGAAGTAGATTCGGCCACAAAAACGTTTTTAAAAAATCATAGAAATAACTGTCTAGCAGTAAAGAATGCACAATATATCTGAGAGATGTAACACGACCTTATTCCACGGAAGTGTAAGGTCGATTTGAACCCCAAAACCGCTCTTATTCTCTAGGGCGTATTCTAGTCAGGCGGGTCTGTTTACATTTCAAAACGCCTACTTAGAAACCTATATCTATTTTGAAGTTTGGTAGTCCATCGTCTAAAACAGAACTGTATCATATTATGGATCTGCTAGTAAGTCTGTTGAACAAAATACTGAAATTTGTATTGTTTCTGTGAAAATCTAGATGGAAAAAATAACTGATGTTGAATAATGACAACGATCACATAAAAATATGTTTTGCGGGAAATTCTCTCTCTCTCTCTCTCTCTCTCTCTCTCTCTCTCTCTCTCTCTCTCTCTCTCTCTCTCTCTCTCTCTCTCTTTCTCTCCTGAAAC
>NW_004797422.1:413993-415480 GCF_000002075.1 Aplysia californica
GTGATGATGATGATGATGATGATGATGATGATGATGATGATGATGATGATGATGGTGGTGGTGGTGGTGGTGGTGGTGACGACGACGACGACGACCTAAGTCCCAATAACCCCTCCTGCACTTTGAACTTTCCGTTCCTTCTGCATATCCCCAAAGTAGTCCAGCCTATCCCCTCTCTGCACGCCGTAGTATAAAGGTCCCCTTTTCTCCAGAAGCACCCCCGGAAACGCCCGCAGGAACAACTTGGCTAGGATGATGGTCAAGGACGACTGGTCAGCTCGATGACAACGGCCGTACTTGGGCAGGCGGAGGGCGGCTTTACCTCTCGGACAGTACTGGACGAAGCGCTGGTCACGGGGGCAGGTGCAGGCCTTGACCAGTCCACAGGCCGCCCAGGGCGTGAGGATGGCTTGCTGTGAGCAAGAAGAGAGAGAGAGGGGAGTGTGAGTGTGTGAAAGAGAAGAAGGGAGAAAGAGAAAGGGTGTGAGAGAGAGAGAGAGAGAGAGAGAGAGAGAGAGAGAGAGAGAGAGAGTCTGGGTGAAAGAGGCACGGAGAGAGAGCGAGAGAGAGGGTGGGAGAGAGAGAGAGAAGGAGACAGAGCAAGAGGGAGAGAGAGTGAGTGTGAAAGAGGGAGGGAGGGGGGAGGGAGAAAGAGAGAGAAGGAGAGAACGAGAGAGAAAGAGTGCATGAGTATGTGTGTATGTATGTTTGTGTATGTGTGTATGTGCGTGTACATGTGTGTATGTGTACGTGTGTTTTTGTGTGTGTATGTGTGTTCCAAAAACCATTGGAATGTTTTACGCCCCCATTGACACACTTAAAAGCATAAGACGTGAATCTGATTCCCAAGAAATTAAGCTATTTCATCGAGTACAAGTACCTTCGCCTTTCTGTATGGACACGATTACCCCCTTCAAGGATTGGTCCTGACAGGCAGAATCAGGCAGCCTACCTCGACTACGGTCAAGATTGTATTAAAATTGTGCCAAAATTGTGTCAAAATTGAGTAAACCTTGTGTCAAAATTGAGTCAAAATTGTGTCAAAATCGTGTCAAAATTGTGCCGACTGAGGGGTAAGACGTTAACAAACACTGTAGAAATAAAGAATAAGCAGCCCCCCCCCCCCAACCTCAACCCAGCATCAAGACACTCATGTCTTGCTGTCTACTGTCCCTGTGAGACAGAGCTGTTTCCAAGTGTGATGCACTCCTATGGTGACCCAGGATGTTGCTCTCGAGGTCAAAGAGTCGAAATTGTGGGATTGGGAAATGTGCGAAACTGGATATCCAGTTGTGGTGGGACGCATCCATCAGGCTCTACAACGCCTCAGGATTCCTGGAAGACCTTCAGGTACATAACGATACTTCTCACGCCTTTCTTCTTTTTTCATAATAACGCCCATTGAAGCACTGAGAAATGACTATCTGAAAGACAGAACCTCAGAATGTAACGTCCATCTTTGATTGGACCGAGCCTTATTATAGGGA
>NW_004797422.1:416315-419538 GCF_000002075.1 Aplysia californica
AGATCTAAAGTACTGCCTCTTAAATAATCTCACAGAGTTGAACAGAGTTTAAAACTGCATGTGGGTGATTGGGAGGCAAGTGCTCTGATGTGGTTTGCTTCTTCTTTCCTATAAAATATCTCTCGATCTTATCTCTCCTCTTTTTCTCTGTATGTTACTCTCCAGTAATACCTCTAATCACCAGCATCGAAAAACTTGTACGAAAACTCACCTAAAACGATACAATTACCAACTTTTACTTTATCTTTTCAGAAAGAACAAACCTCGTGCACGGTGAACCTAGGGTTCATCTCTCTGTGAGGGTAGAATCTCTGCTGTATTCCCATCTCACGCGCCCTCTGGGGAGTGATGATATTACAGCTTGTCACGACGGGATGGATTCAGGCGCTCGTCAATTTTTGCTCATATGAGGTTATTTGGCATCTTCTTAGAGCCCGTTCATTTGTCTGGCTTTTGGTGAAAAAATATCCATCTATGTTTAAATAGAAGTTAAAAGAGTTGCGATTAAAGGAGGTCAGGGTCGCTTGGGTTCAGAAGTGAAATTAGTGAGAAAATGGCCGCCCGCGTTTGGTAATTTCCATAGCTTGAGAGTCCTGAGAATTTACACCTTTTGTGTTTTTAATCAATGTTTTGCAGTAAAGTCCCTGCAGATTAGAAATGTGTTTTTATATGGAGATAAAAGATGTTAAGCCAAAAACTGAAAATTAGAAAAACATTGCCCAGACAAAAAAACGCCAATTTCTTTGATTTCATTATTTTGACGAGCGCCTGATTTCACCAATCTGCCTCACATATGATGTTAATGCTTACACTCCCATGTATGGTAATAAAGAAATATTAAATGCCGTAAAGTGATTGTTAAAGGAATGGCTGGATAAATGGTTTAATTAATAATTAATTAATGTATGAATGAATGAATGAATGAATGAATGAATGAATGAATGAATGAAAGAATGAATGAATGAATGAAGGAATGAAGCAAATAACAAAAGAATAAATGAACGTGAATGAAGGAAGGAAGTACGCAATGAATAAATGAATTTGAATGAAGGGAAGAAGTAATAAAAGCATGAATAAAGAAAATAATTAAGTAATTAGACATAGAAAGAATGTGAGGGAAAGAAGGAAGCATACAAAGGGCGAATGTGAATGAAGGTAAGAAGTAATAAAAAGCATAAAACGAAAGAAAATGTTTTATTTCAGACAGAACAAATTAAGTAAAAGAAGAAAGATCTGAAAGGTATCATTATTTACCTGAAGATCCTCCAGGAATCCTGAAGCGTTGTAGAGCCTGATGGAAGCGTCCCACCACACCACTGTGTCCGCCTGTCGGATGTGTGACTTGACGGGGAGACATGGTTAGAGTTGGGGTAAGTGCATGTGTGTGGGTTTAACACTCCTATCAAACCATTAAAAAGTAAAGTTGTTCCCGCATCCGATCCGGACATTGGGGATTGCCTTGTTAGTGAGACAACTTCCTGAGCCTTCAGAATATTGTGGTAGGGTGGCCAGTTCCTTTCCACGCCGCCGTTACTTCCCCAACTCGAAGTCAAGTACACATTACTGCTGGGTGGGCAGGAGGGGACGAAAAAATCCGTGTCCGAACCGAGGCTCGAACCCGGACTTTCCGCTTCGGAGACGAGCGCACTAACCGCTCCGCCACCGCACCCTCATCAAAAGCATTACGTTATTTAAAAAGCCGGACGCCGGGATATGACGTCCGTCTCCGATCCTATAGGACCGAGTCAAATGAGTTGAGATCCTTGAAAACTCCACAAAACGACCCCTGAGTTAAAAAATAAAAAATGAACACCCAGTCTGGGATTCAAATCAGGGTCATCTGCACTGTAGTCTAGCATGGTACCAACTGAGCTAACGGAGCACCCAGTTGGAGTTTGAATGAATAAAAAGAAGCACGTCGACACAATAGAAGTCTTTCAGAGTTGGGAAACAGCAAGACACACACACAGACAGACGATGCAGTGGTATTTTCACCTCTTTTATCGGCTCTGCCACCCTGAGCTTTATAATTATAATTATAACTTATAACACACTTGTCACAGTTGGTTTTCGTTTGTTTGTTTGTATGTATGTTTGATTGTTTTTGTTTGTTTGCTTGTTATTTTGTTTGTTTGTTTGCTTGTTGGTTTTTGGTTTTTGTAGCTTTTTAGTTTCAGTAGAGGTTTTACGGCACTCGCAACTGCATAAGGTCATATGAACGCCAGAAGATTAGAGGTGTTACTAGAGAGTAACAAACATAAAAAAGAAGAAGGGGAGATAAAGATGATAGATGTTCGATAGTAAAGAAGGAGCAAACCACACCAGAGCACCCACCAACCACCCTCGTAGCTTTATATAATAATCATTATAATTTTGGGAAAAGAAAGTCCCCTCGGCAAAATAACAACCATTTTGTGCAGGAGAAAAGTATCAAGGAGGGCGTAAAAAGTATATCTATAGAAAATCATCTGAAACGAAGGAAAATAAACTTGAACAAACCCAAATCTATCTTTTATACGCGTAGCCTCTCTTAAATGTCATGTATATCTAATTCTCATAATCATCTTTCGTCCCCAAATTTATCTTAATACTTACATAAACCGCCAACGGTTTCCATCCAAAGCATTTCAGTGTGGGCATGTGTTTGGGAAGCTTCTCGAAGGGAAATCGAATCACGGTGCAGTTACAAAAGATCTCCATCTGCACGAGACAAAAGACAAGCGTTTTATGATAATATAAAACAATGCTTTACTCATCCTTGTTTTGAACTTTGGACTACAATGGCATGTTCAATGCATAAATACGTTAATTCATCAACAAAAAGTTTGCAAATTGTGTAGACTAAAGACCTTGCAACACTGCGATGTTATTGAATTGAAGAGGCAGGACCTCGGAATTTAATGTCCACTACAGATAGGATCGAGTCAAATGGGGAAAATTCGTGTTGAGTTCTCTCTCCAAGACACAACGTCGGACTGACCTGCCGAGCCTCGAACCCCTGAACTATCAACCTCAAGATTACGAGTCCAGTTATTATTTTTTTAATACTTAGTTTTTCTTTGTCTTGGTCATATTCAGTGACAATGGTGTTACAAAGGTTATAGTATGCAATCATCCATGTACACAACAAACGAAAACATAACTATTACAATACTATTACACATTTAAACCGCCCCGCATCATAAACGTTCTCTCTCTCTCTCTCTCTCTCTCTCTCTCTCTC
>NW_004797422.1:420020-423260 GCF_000002075.1 Aplysia californica
GGGGGGGTATCGTCTAACATGTCTTGTTTGAGGTCATGTCTAAGAGACCATCAATGTCAATACTGTGTCACCGACATAATTTTCTTTTGCATTATTATGATGATGAGCTTACAAAGCACTCTGCCGTTATAGTCCCAGAGAGTAGGTTAATGTTTGGGACGGTTGAGGGAAAAGAATATGCACGATATACGATATGACTATTGTACCAGAAATTACAAGACGGCGTGAGCCCAAATGGCCACAAGAAACAAAGAAAAAATTAAAGAGAAAAGACATAATATGAATAAACTATTACGCCCCCCCCCCCTCCTAAAAGTAGTTTATTAACATAATTGAACTTTACAAAACGTACTATTTGTTTGCTAATGAGTTTCAAAATAAAGTTACACAAAACGAACAATTCGAGGGGTGTTCAATAAGTCATGACAAGAAAGAAATTGTAAATCTGTGAAACTTGCAGAATGTGATTTCTATCTTTCTGCAATGCTGTGTGTGGAGGTTTGAAATATAAAAAGATAAGCGGTTTGAATTTGAGGTCATTTTAGTGAAGATAGCTGTTGAATTAGAGCGAAGCTGTGAAAAAAAATTATCCTGCTGCACCACAATTCTCCAGTGCACATAGCGGTGAAGGCAACTCAGACAGCAAAGCAGTGAGGCTACACAAATCTCCCCCACCCATTCAAATTCATCTTTTCACGTTTCTTTTTCTCAAATTTGGAGAAAAAAAATCTTAAAGGACAGCGTTTCCATAGTTCTGAAAATGCAGTCGAGGAATGGTTTAGTCCCATCCGAGGTCATGTTATGCTCAAGCACTTTTGAAGGTAAGGGAAGTAGCACTGTGAGTGTCAATTTTCAACTTTCTAGCTTGCTTCTTTCGTTGTCAGGGTAAAGACTTCTTGAACACCCCTCGCACATACCGTTTTTCTCTCCGCTGCAGTCAGTCCCAGGTCGTAAATGACCACTGTCCAGTTGCTGAGCACAGGGTTGAGCAGTTCATGTACCAGCTTCAGCATACTTTGAACTTCCTGAAAGTGTATCCATGCACAGAGATGATGTTATTACAATGAGTTGTAATAAGATTATAGCTATACATCATTTACGCCCCAGTTGACATAATTAAGATCAAAAGGGCAACTGGCTGTTTCTTCCATGCTTGTCAAAGCCACCCTAGCTGAGAGGGACACAGCATCCAAGGGGACAAGACGAAGATACTCGAAAGAAAACCTCCCCACTCGGGAATGGAACTTACACCTTCTATGTGAAACGGCTAAGTGCCTAACCGCTACACAACAGACGTCGGCTGAGATTGGTGTTGGGGTTTGGGCGCTTAATTAATCAACTATTTGATCTGTATGCTTTCCCGGGAAGTCGAGAATGTTTCAAAGTGTTCTAAAGTATGCTGGGTTCATAATAGTTGTAAAGCGCATAGAGAATGCAGTAGAGCATGGATATACGCTATATGAATGCAGTTATTGTAATCATTATGATAGATGTGGACATTAATAGATTAATAAGAAGCTCGAGGTAAAATCTTAAGAATACTTTGAATTGGTTATAAATGCCGTGAAATCTGGAGCGAAAGCATAATATAATGATAGAATAATAAACAGACGAACACTAAGTTTTAACTAAGATGGTGTCATGCTAGGCTATTGTACTGATGGCACGAGTTCGAATCCTCAAAGGAGTAGTCTTGAACTTAATTTAACTGGGAAATTTTCAAGATTCTCTATCCACTCGGCCAGGTCTATCGAATTAAGTTAAATTCGGAAAAAAACAACGTTGCAGTTTTTGAAAGGGTCATGGAACACATACAATACCAAGTACCTATACTCAGTTATGGATATACACTCAAACGCACCGTTAGCTCAGATGGTATCACGCTGGACAACGGAGCGAATGGCTCAGGTTCGAATCCCCAAAGGGGGCGTTCTGATCTTGAGTCGATTTTGGGAGGTTTTTAAAGCTCTCCACCCACTTGGCTAGGTCCTATCGGGGATGGACTTCAAATTTGCAGGTCCCGCCTCCTAGATATCTTTACAATGTTGAAAGGGACGTTAAACCTATACAATGGCCAGCAGGAAATACATTCTTCTAATAATAATTCAGAAAAGCACGCTTACTAACCACAATGGGGAAAAGACAAACTCATCAGTAACAGGAAAAACTGTATGACATGGTTTTATTAACGTCACTAGAGGTCAGATCTGCACACTCACTAACCAGGTAATGATTGGAGGAAGCCGCCGAAACCATAATGACGTCATAGTATCCTTTGACCTGATTGGTTAGACTCTGTATCGTCTGCGCATGCTCGGGGGAAATTTTCAGTTTCGGATTGTCTACCAGCTGAGCCAGCCTGTCCTTCATGTCAGTTGGAAGCTGCATTCTGTGATTACAGGGACCCTTGCAGCTGTTGGCTGAGAATTTAGAGCAGTTAATATAATTCATATTGGAAACATGGAGGAGGATGCGTGGAAAGGGACATGAGAGAGATGAAGCTCACTTGGAACGAGCTTGGAAGGATGGCCCAGGAAAGAGATAAATGGAAGGAGCTTGTATGTGGCCTATACCCTGCCAGGGGTGAAAGGCATTGATGATGAATATAACTCATACCAGAAATCGATTTACAGAAAAGTGGTAAGACATGCAACAATAACATCAAGAAGCTAGCCCAGGATAGAGAAAGGTTGAAAGTGTTTGTTCGTGGCCTATACCCTGACCCAGTACGAGAAAGGCAATGATGATGATGATGATGATGATGAGGAGGAGGAGGAGGAGGAGGAGGAGGAGGAGGAGGAGGAGGAGATGAAGATGATGAATATAACTCATACCATAATGGACAGAAAAGTAAATATGCTTCATTTATTGATATAAATGTACGACGCCATCGACACAATTTAGATAATAATTTTAGAGTGCAGGCTTCGACCCTGCTCGTCAGAGCCAACCCGGGCAGGGAAAACGATACAACGCATCAGAAGAAAGAACAATATACTCAACAAAAATATTCCCACACAGAAATCTAACCCAGGTCATCTGCATGTGACGCGCAATGTCTAACCCCTACACCTTAGATGCCGGAAAACGCACATTACAATTTATGTTCAACATCGTGAGTCTTTCTCATGAACAGCAAACATTGATAACAGTAATGCTAATACTACTAATAAGACTAATAGAAATCATAATAAAGTATTCCCAACAATATAGAGGTTGATATCAAATAATAATGGCAAA
>NW_004797422.1:425022-426318 GCF_000002075.1 Aplysia californica
GAGAGAGAGAGAGAGAGAGAGAGAGAGAGAGAGAGAGAGAGAGAGAAAGCGCTTTTCAGAGTTGTTTATGTCAAAAAGTGACGGGAGAGCGCAAAAAGTCCTTTTTAAAGCTAGACTTAATTTCCCCAACTCGCCAACGCACAGAAGTAAGTGTCAAGTTACTGGCCACCCATAGAAAAAACCACAACATCAACATCGCTTGAGTTTGTTCCTTAACAGGTTTGTACTTTCAACATTACCGCTGGGGCACAGAAGATGTTTTAACATTTATTTTATCGTAAGGGGTCACTTTCAGATATTTATAATTAGGATTTTAGATTCTCTACCATCTGATGACGTTATCAGGTCTAGTAAGTAACCATAACTCAGACACTATCCTTGGCGGCCACTTATTTATAACGGTCATTTTTCTCTGTGATCTTAAGTAACCATTATGAATAGGTTTGACTGCACTGTATCTATTACGAGGTAGTTGTCATAGAGATGGCAGTGGACGTTGTTGCTATTAATAGATAAGCCAACATTAGGGAAAATAAAAGTTGTTGCTTCCAATTATAGAAAATCTAAGGAAACGACTGAAGATGTTGTATCTAGTAACATATCATCGTCAGAGGAGACGACCGTGGGTGTTGTTTCTATTAATTAGTTATCGTTATGGGGGACTTAGAGTATTGTTTCTAATAAATATCGTTAGATCTAAAGGGGATAACTGTGGATATAGTTTCTGTTAATGGAAAGAAGGACGGATGAATAGAAAGATGAAAGGAATAAAGGAAGGATAGATGGATGGATGGATGAACTAATGAGTGGATGAATTTCTTGATGGACAGATTAATTGTTCATTGTTCATTGTTTCAGGAAGCAACGTCCCTGCATTCCGGACATGTCCATTGATGCTCCGTTGCTATCTCCAAAATGTCGCCGACAGATTAATGAGTGGTTGGATGAGTGAACGAGTCGAGTACCTCGCAAAACTTGAAGAAAATTAATCTTTTTTAAAGAAACAAAATTTACTAACCTTTGCTTGTTGTGTACCCCAGAAATGACACGATTCTTGTTTCTCACTGTTTTGTCTGTGCCGGAGCCCGGTGGTCGATCGTTCTGTAGGCGTCCCGTGCTCAACCCGAGGCCGTACACCATGTACAGAATCACACACGCGGACACGGCGAGGAGGGAGTACAGGAAGATACAGCCTCTCCCTCTCATAGCTGGCTGTGTCCTTTTTTCTTCTCTGTGTTTTTCTATCTATCTATCTATCTTTCTTTCTTTCTTTCTGTCTGTCTATCTATCTATCTA
>NW_004797422.1:426418-428746 GCF_000002075.1 Aplysia californica
CCTTTTTTTCCAGGTGTAAGATTATATTTGAACAGCCCCATTCTCAAATTGGATTTCTTTTAAAACAATTTTTGTGTGTGGTTGGCGGGTACTCTAGTGTGGTTTGCTCCTTCTTTCATATCAAACATCTATCGTCCTCATCCCTCCTCCTTATTTGCTGTGTTAGTTACTCTCTTGTAACACCCTCTAATCTTTGGCAATTCTATGACCTAATTGGGCTGCTAATGTCGTAAAAAAAATGAACGACAACAACGACAACAACAAAACGTTTTCGTCTGGCCGTCACTTTAGCTCAGTACCTGTAGTGTCATGATGAGCTGTGGTACGGGCAGACCTGGTTTGAAACCTTAATAGGGCGTTCTTAAAATCGGGTAGCTCTGTGAAGTTGGGTTGTTTTTGTCCTTTTTTTCGAGCCTCTCAATCAAATACTGGGATGGTCTTATCGGAGATGGACATTCGGAGGCCCTGTTACATAAATAGCCTAACTGTGTTGAAAGGAGCAATAAGCCCTTCCTGTTGCAATCTTCGTTTTACTCTTTTTATACAAGATACGTCACTACGTAAAAAAAAGTATAGAATTAATCAGAAAAAAAGGGAGTTTGCTTCAGCGTTTTTCATGAAGATTTTTGGTGGGTTTTTTTGTTTTTAAAGATATTTTGCTCACTGAGAAATTCAATTAGAAGAGTGAGTCTTCAACATTTTACGCTTTTTTCAATGCTACCCAACTGAAACTATGCAACATCTTGCCGTATGGGCAGAAGCAATAAAAGATTCCCTGGCTGCAACTTCAAGGCTCTTGAAAGGAGAAAGTTGTGGACAGCAAACCCTCAAGTTATGAGGTTAAAAATGAACTTGATTATCTAACTAATACTCCATTCTCTCTCTCTACCCCCCCCCCGCCTCTCTATCTATCTACTATCTATCTATCTATCTATCTATCTATCTATCTATCTATCTATCTATCTATCTCTCTCTCCGTTTATCTATCTATCCGTCTATCTTTCACTAGTTGGTGGGTGGAGGGGGGTTTCACTACAGAAAGTATAGTAAATTCTTCCTGAACTGTGTCTTCTCAAGAGATGTATCTGCCTTTGGAACTTCGTCCTTATCTGATTCGAGTCCAAAAGAAATACCCACTGCCAAACATTATATCATGAAAGATGAAGTATCCACTGCTTCCACTGGCTTCGAACAACAAACCACTTCTGTAACAAACTGATGTTTATCTGTTAGCTTATTTCGTAAAAACACTGTTCGGGTAACACAGAGAAGCTATAATCACCTTCGTAATACTTATAATTCTTTTACTGTGTTAGCCTTCAAAGTGTTGGCTATTCCTGTAAAGTTGTGCCGTCTCTCTTAATCAACACTAACACGGCTGAGAGAAAGTACACGCACATAGAAACATTGTCCATTCAGAAACCGAAAAGGGGATGGAGGGGCGGTCGAGAAATACACACGGCGTTAAACACACTTGTCGTGTTATCATGTGTTTGAGTGAGAGCAAAAAAACCGAGTATGTGCAGCAAATCAAAAGCAAATCAAAGGCAAATCATCTTTTTTAACAGAGACGCGATCAGCACAATTTTATATCTTAGTTTTATTACGATACATTCATTTTTTAAACGGAAATAGAAATATCTTTTTGAGTTTGGACAATATAAACAGAAATTAATGATAGTGAAAGAAACTACAATTTTTTCCCAGTTTGTAACGAAACAAACTTTCGTTCCGTACTAGGTTTTCAACCCAAAAGACAGGGGAACGTGTAGAAGAGTAACAGGCCGCAACCTCTGACCCCTACCTCTCGCCTTGAGGGACGATATAAGGTGTACCTGGTGTGTCCAGTTCTCGGGTACCTGACTGATTGTATCGGGGCCTCTAGCGCTGTCTCTATGTGTCTCTATGTCCTGTGACCAAGGATCTTACAACTGTATAACCTCCTAGCCTGTGACCAACGCCTACTCTAAACAAGCCTAGCACCCGAGCTTACTATATGGGGCGCCCACTACGGATGGATCGGGACGATCGCCCGACTGGTCGCCTGAAACTGAAAACAAACACGTTTGTTTTTTTAAACAGGGTGCCCGCTACCGGTCCCATCCCTAGTGGGCACCCCGTATACCGATTGGTAGGTGCGTAGTCTGACCAAAGATTCTCTACTACACGATCTTTGGTCTGATCGCAGTGACCACAGTTGTTTGCCTGTATCGTGTAGAGGATGTGCTTGCAGTTGTGTTATAAAGCTGGCGTTGTCTGTAACGCTTGTTAGCAACAACGATGTGACGCGGCGTTTTCGTCAACCCGCAGCCACCTTCCGAATCGTCA
>NW_004797422.1:428846-430703 GCF_000002075.1 Aplysia californica
AGAGAGAGAGAGAGAGAGAGAGAGAGAGAGAGAGAGAGAGAGAGAGAGAGAAAGAAAGAGAGGTGGGGGAGGGGACAACTTTTAAGAGACACAGATACATATGGAAAGAGAGACAGGGAAGAGCTCTGCAGGTTTTTTAGCTTTACTTCATCACCATTTCAACTAATAATTCCAATTTGATCTTCATAAAAATGAAGTGGTTACAATCTCCCGGGGGTGGGGGTGGGGGTGGTACTGACTGAAGTGTCTTTAGGGCATTCCCAAAGGGGCGACATTAACAAGTTTTTATGCTCAGTAGAATTGTAAACGGGCTGATTCATCAATGTCATGCTCATAACTGAGTCTGAGCTGCAACAGGGAACTGCTGCTTTTTCTTTCCTAATCCTTACTATCGTCTTTTTTCCTCTACTTATGTTGTATGTTTGTCACATTCTTGCGACCCTTTATTTCCGGTGTGCTTGATAGTCACGGCAGGCTTTGTACTGTTGGAGCTGGAGAGGTGAGCAGAGTAAGCCTGATTCCCTGTAAAGATGTCTTTGTTGACATCCACCCCTTGGCGCTCATATGACCTTATGCAGTTGCGAGTGCTGTAAAGACTCTACTTAAAGTAACTAAACGAAGTCGTTACAGATACATTTAGCCGGGCCTTTTAGTTATATTTCGTGAAAGGACTATGCCACCCAACAAGTCTTGAATTCCGGCTAAAGGAAACATACGACGCGGTGCAATTAAGCGAGCTGGGTGATCGATGGTGTATACTCTCGTCAGCAGCGTCCGTAGACTTGTGTTACAGTATCATAGACCGTGCGCACTGACGCAGTTCCGGTTCACTATCGAGTGCGTCATTTGACTCAATTTTCGTCAAATGAAGAGCAGCGGGTAGGTGTTTAGTTAAAGTAAGAGTATTACGGCACTTGCAACACAATAAGGTCATATAACGTCACACCCATAAGATAATTGCCCTAGTCATTTCGGCCGGTTTGGAGTATTTTGATTCTGAAATGAAGAGCAGAGCCAGCTTGGCAATATAGTTCACTTGGACAAAAGAGTAATCCAAATATAAAATCAATTGAAGGAACCAAAATTCTAGCGTTTCACAGAGTCAATTGTAAAAAAAACCACCCCAAAAACCCCCAGTTGTTTCTTTTTTCTCAAACTGGCTAAAAATGACCTATAATAGGCATTTATCTTATGAGCGTGACGATAAGTACTGAAAATTAAAAGCGATGCAAGAGAGTGCCAAAAACAAAAAGAATGAGGAAAGCTGACAAAGCTAGATTGGGTGGGGTTTTTTTTGTTTTTTGTTTGTTTTTTGTTTTTTGTTTTTGTTTTTGTAGTTTCTGTTACAAGTAATGTTTTACCGCGCTCGCAACAGCAACTAGATGTTTGATAGGAAAAGAGGAGCATACCACACCTGAGCAACTGCAAACCACCCACTCGGGGAGGTGTAAGGGAGCTGGTTATATTGCTGCTTCGCGCAATCGGTTGCAGCATCACTGTTGTTTTGCCAGTCATCTACGATTTTAATAGTGCGGCTGACGGTGCTCACATATCGCAACGATGATTGTTTGTTGCTTTTTTCTCTTTTCGTTTGTTTTGTTTGAGTTTTGTTTTTATTGTGTTTTTCTTCTTTTAAGTGCAAAGGGCGGCGGCCATGACAGGTTGCGGTTCACGAATAGCAACACAAATCTATGGCGACGTTTGATCTTGAGTAGAGATAGATCAATAGTCCTCCTTTGCCCAGCCTTCAGTAGATCCCCGAGGTCGACTGTCTGAAAGGAAAAGATGTAGGCTGATTAGTGACGACAACGCTTTCTACAATCCGGCCCGAGGGTTGGGGTGGGGTAGGGGGGGGGG
>NW_004797422.1:433596-437667 GCF_000002075.1 Aplysia californica
ACACACACACACACATACACACACACATACACTCATACACACACACTTACTCTCCCCCCCCCCAACCTCACCCTGTCCCAAACCCCACCTATATTAGACACTTAATCCGGACCCGTCTGAAGGGACTGTGAGTCTGAGCCAAAAAGGTCTATCTGCCTCCCGATGTTGAAAAAGGAACATGATACCACACTCAGATGTGTATATCTCAATGAGCAGGCCATCTGGAAACGGACATTGTGACATAAGACCACTTTGCTTAAAAACATTTTAAGGGTAAAGCAAAACCTTGCTCTTGCAACGGCTGTAGCTGAAGTTATCAGATGCTTTCCCGTAATTTATGGCGTTGCACCTATCTGTAAAACAAGCACCTTGTATCTAAATCAAACAACAACAAAAAATATATACACAGTATCGTTTACTTTGTTTGAAGAATGTTTCAGCTCGACATGTAAGATCGTGCTCAATCTGTGCGTTTCTTATTTCGTGACGTTATCACTAACGTTATGTCATGCTGTTTCTGTTATCTAATTAGCTCAGAAACATAAAAAAGTAAAAACGAAATAAAACCCCACGTTTGTTGATCTATGTGGGGAAGTTGTGTTGTTGTGACAAGCAGAACGAAAGTCAAGAGGATTTTCTGGAAATAAGGTGAGAATATGCTAGATCTAGTCATAATCTGAAAAGTAATAATGCTTCTTTTAACAATCTGTATTCGACTGCTAAAACTACCCTGCAGTTGTTGTTCCAAAAGACTAGAGGCACCATTGAGTGCACATATCAGTGACATAAAAATCAAGCATGACGACCACCATCAATGAATAATTCCAGGGAAAAGGGCGTAGTGATAGGCTATTTTTAGAAGCAAAAGAAAAAAAAATCCCACAGCTAATTCTTTGCAGGGTAAGATAAATATGTAATGGATACAATTTACAAGTGAGCATATCAAACTTGTGACGTGTGTTTAATTCGGAGTGGTCGATAATAGCAACGTCAAAAGTCGAAATTTGAGGTTTGGGGCATATTTTCAAAAAGGTAAATGACTAAAAAGCTATGGAGACTGCTATGGCTTTAGACCTTAATAAATCAACACTCCAAAACACGCCTGTATTTACTTACAGTGAGGTAAAAAAAAAGTTCGTAGCGCAACCTATTGTCAAATATTTGCTCAACTATTGAACATAGATTCTCCAGCTTTTGCTCAGTGGCTTGTATCAATTTTTCTTAACATATCAATATTTTTGTGAAAACATGTTAGCTGTATTCAAGGAAATTCCTGAATGAATACCAATTAAAAATCCCAGTGTGTGGTTTATACACATAATATTTTAAAAGGTTTCAAGCTGGGACAATACCTTTTTTGAAAGCAGGTCTGTCATTTTAAAAATATTTTTTTTATCACGACTTAATGCTTATTGAATGCATGTTTTAAGAGCCATTAGTGCAAAACATGTGTTCCCTATTAAATAAATTTCTAATAAGAAGTTTTTCCAATAAGACGTGTCATTGGTGAGCTGTAACGTAGGCCATATGCGTATGCAGAATGCATGTTAGAAGAAGGACGTGCTGTGAACAATCCCATTTTGCGCGTGACAGAGATTTGTAGTATTTTATACAAAAAATCATTGAAGAAAAGTTTTTAAAAAATCTAACTTCAGTTGTTGTGGGAAACTATGATTAGGTTAAGACTAATTGACACAAATTGCCAAACATAGTTTGAGTGACTTTGATTGACCCGTTAAAGAGATATTTGAGGATAAGTTGCTCCACGAATTTTTGACCGCATTATGAGGTCTCCTAGCGGTCTCTGGTCTCAGAGTTGTACACCAAATAATCCACGGATGTCTGAACAAACGCTATATTCTCAGTCCGACCACACTGTTACTTACACTCCAAATCTGACTAAGGACTGGATCCAGAAGCCTGGCTGGAATTATTCTCACCTTGTGCCACCAGACTTCAATCTTATCTTTTTACCCCGCCTAAAGCAATAATAGTATTATTTAGTGGGAAATATAGTGATTGAAGATTAGGATTCCATGTAAATATTCTAGATAAGTTGCATTCTCTTGACCATAAGTTTTTATGGAGGAGATTTAATTCTGCGATGGACCGGAGAAAAGATTATGAATCGGTCTTCATAGGTACGTAGGATAAAGTAGATAAGTTTTTAATTTAGAGCCCATATCACATAGATTTTGCACATTCTACTGAAGATACTTCCCTGAAGCTACATAAATTTTAAATGACACTCGTTGAAGTAACATTTAAAAAACATGTTGTTTGTGAAAAAAGTTTGCATAAATAGAATATGTTGTACATACCCCTTTTTCATGTGTCAACCATTGTAGCTTTTATCACTAGGTTGAGTTAGGAAGTGATTTTGGGTGGGGTTTGGGTAAATGAATAGTGTCCTTTGATGTGAAAAGCTTGAACAGTACAAAAACCAAAGTTGAGAGGTATCTGTTTGAATGAAGAAACTGCATGTATTGATATTATACTTTTCATTTAGATTTATATTATATAAATAGATTGTCTATTCAGTGGCCATTTTTTGTCCATCTTACTTTTAGGACAGACAAATGATGCACACTATAACATTAACGCAGACAAGGTGACACGTACGTTGACACCCATTGCGTTTGAGCACTGCACTGTTTTCTTTTTCTTTTTCCCTTGCCAATTATTATTTAGTCTGGACTGTTGAGTCAGCCTCAATGACACCCCCCCCCCCTTGCATCGCTGAAATGAAAAGGGACTCTCCAAATCACAGTCAACAGCTGTTGAACTAATTATGAAGTCTTCCGCCTTGACAGATCAAACATTTGTAATAATTATAATTTGGAAGCAAACGCGTTTGATATCCTTCATGAAATATCAATGAAGTCAAATAGTATTCTATTATGATGTTGTGTGCATTCTCACTTTCTTTCCTTAAAAGAGGACATTTCATTTTTAGACTGAAGTTGGTGGATTAATCAAAACAAAATTATTAGGGTCAACAGCAGGGTGACCGGTAAAACATATTTTTAAAAAAACCTCTTCTGCGATTTTGATGTTATTTCAAAATAACAATTTGACTTGGTGCAAGATGTTTGTCTAACCAGCAAAAAAAGTTATTTTAAAAAAGGCAGAGGTGTAACAAATAGCAATAATAGCCATTGACGTCCAAAGAAGTAGTGCAAGAAACGGACGAGTTGATTTCATAAATATGTGTTTGCATTCTTCGTCTTTTTCAGAGTACATGCATTTCATTCCATTTTAAATTTTGGTTTCATACTTAGAGTTTGTTTTATCCTGCCTATTTCTTTTTCCTGCTTTTTTGTCCAATCTCTCTCTTTTTATTTCTGTTGATAAAAGGAAAAAGAGGTACGATGTCTATCTTAGAAAGGCATACACAGCAAATAAGTACAAAATGTGGGGAAACCAACTTCAAATCATCGAAAATAAAGTCTCGGCTAATTAGCTGTTTTCTTAGCACAGCTGTTTCCAAATGATCACAGCCGTTTTTGAAAAGATGTTGTCAGGATCGATTCATTGTTTTGGTGTGAACAGACAACAACAAGCGATCTTAACATTGTTTATTATCTCTTCCCCCTCCTAACTTGATTAATTTCAACCTATGGAAATTCGTGTGACAATAATACGATCTTTCTGACACTTCCTTTGAATCAAAATAACTGTATACATATTTATTTTTTTTTAAATTATTGCATCAGTGACCTATTCAAAGAAGAAAATTAATTGTCGGAAATACAGAAAGGTAATCTTGTTTACTTCCTTGTCCTTCCCCTTTTCCATACCTCATTCATATCGTGAACCACTTGAATTTTATAGAGCTTTTCATTCAGAACTTACGTGACTATAGTATAATAATTTAATTCATAAGATAAGTCATTTTTCTTTAAATAGAGTTCCATTGTCGTTTAATCTTACACCATTTACAAAGATGTCGTCTTCGGTGACGTTTTAAACATTTTGTTTTGTCTCTCTTAAAAAGAAGTGGCCCATCTCATAGATGTAGGAAGGACATTTTCCTCTGTTGTTTCTGTCAATCTCTTTGCCATTCTCCCC
>NW_004797422.1:442767-443843 GCF_000002075.1 Aplysia californica
ATCCATAAATGTAAACCTCTTAAATTAAATGTCAAAAGACGTTCGTAATCAACAATGAACAGTATGCCTAACATTCAAAACGGTTTCACGGCCACAGAAATAGCATCCTCACCCGTCTCGGTCCACTCCATAAGCAGTCGCAAGCTTTGATTAAGTAAGCTTAAAGTGAGGCTGGAAGAGTCTACCAGTAGAGTTGAAGGGAACATGTGCATAGCAGTCTAAGCTGTTTCATTGCCACATATTTTTATACCCAGTTCACCCCTTTGGGGTCACAGTTATAATCAATCACAAGCCCTGATTATGTAAGTTAACTAACACTGGTCGAGTCTACCTCGAGGGGAACTAACTCCTAACAATCTCTTCGCTGTTGCAAGTGCTTGCTTTTTTCCCTCGACTTTTTACCGTCCTATAATCAGATCGTGACCTCGATTATGACACCAGCTCCTGGCCGCGAAAGGCTAAAAAGAACAGCCAAATGTGAAATTTAAAAAATGATAATTGTCATGTTCTACCAAAGAGTTAGACTCACTGGTAGATCTATAACATATAGATCTAGTACTGACATCTCTGCTTCTTTGCTTTGTGTTTATGTATTCACATCTAAAGTTGAATTTAATTTTAGGTGGAACTGATATTTAATAAGATACTTTCCCGATTATTTTGGCGGTTGAACATACAATTATGAATTCCGGATTTGTTTTCATTCACAACTCAGAGTCGCCGCCTCGAGTAAGATTCTTGTGTCATATCTACAGGCCATATCTGATTCCGTTTCACTTTGATTACCCTGTCAAACAAGTCAGCCTTCGCCCCTGGCCCTCGTAGATAGATAGATAGATAGATAGATAGATAGATAGATAGATAGATAGATAGATAGATAGATAGATAGATAGATAGATAGATAGATAGATAGATAGATAGATAGATAGAGATAAAGAGAGAAAGAGAGAGAGAGAGAGAGAGAGAGAGAGAGAGAGAGAGGACGGGGTGTATATTTGCGTGTGTGTGTGTGTGTGTGTGTGTGTGTGTGTGTGTGTGTGTGTGTGTGTGTGAGAGAGAGAGAGAGAGAGAGAGAG
>NW_004797422.1:443943-445323 GCF_000002075.1 Aplysia californica
GAGAGAGAGAGAGAGAGAGAGAGAGAGAGAGAGAGTGTGTGTGTGTGTGTGTGTGTGTGTGTGTATGTGTTTCTCGTTTGAGTGGGTGTGTATTGTTTTCTATGTAACTATCAATCAATAAATCCATCTATCTATTTTTCTCCCTCTCATGGTCATCGTGGTATCTTATTACAAGTTTCGATTTGACTGCATTTCAAAGGTATCATTTTCTCTTAGTGCATAAAGTAGACCTAATGAGGGGGCTCTCGTGGTCTGGAGGTTAAGGTGTTCGCCTCTCATTCAAAGGTCCCGGGTTCGAATCCGGGTAGCGACCGCACTATGTTCTTCTCTAAAATTGTCTCCTTTCACCTCCTTCCCTGCTCTCTAGCAATGTTCTGTCGTCTGCTTTCATGTCCTCTTTCTCCCCTCACCTCCTTTGCCCCCTCTAATGGGCTCCTGACTCTTTCTGCAGCCTTTCTACTGCTTCTCCTTAGCTCCTTCTTACTGTTGCCTTTAAGCCACACCCCTGACCTTCTGGTAGAAAAGATCTACACCTAGCCGTCTAGAACAAGGGCGAAATATCTCGGAGGTACCGTGTTTAAGTTGCACACGTTAAAGATCCCTTGGTGTTCTTAAATCGATACAAGTAGACTTCGGCGGCCACCCGGGCAAAATTAAAAAATTTCTACCTACTGAAAATGTTTGGTGTGTGTCGCGCGCTCATATGACCTTATGCAGTTGCGAGCGCCGTAAAATACTTACCCCCCCCCAAAAAAAAGACCTAATGTTTGATATAGGTACTCTCCTGAAGGCTTCTATCGGCGGGGGTAAGCTCTAACAGTGTAACTGACAGAATTATATTAATTCAAAAAAAATTTTAAAGCAGGAATCTTTTGTGTTGTGTATCAGACTATCCTTCTAATCAGACGGGATTTTTTTGGTTATAGCTTTCTTTTGTTTGTTCCTTTTCCTAGTTTTAAAAATATTTTTAAATATCTTTTTACTTGATGAAACGTTTTCAAGAAACAAACCAGTTTCATAATTAGAGCATCACACCTCTGATGTGAAAATGTTCCTAATGATTGACCCAACTAGAACGAGAGAGTTGTGTAGCACGATGGCTTATAAACATTTTCATCAGCTTGCGTTATGTAAATGACTGAGCACTACATGTATTGCAATAAGTGTTGTTAACTAGGGATCTAAATAAAGAAATGTAAGCTGACAAAAAAGCTCGTAGGTGCTGTGCAAATACTGTAAACGTTAATATCCTACACCCTTGCCCCCACAATGTCCGCTATGTCGGTGGTTCGGTGAACAAAAGAAAAAAAACCTGCGAGAGAGACGGACGGGGTAGAGGATGGTGTTGATTAAGAACAGAGAGAGAGAGAGAGAGAGAGA
>NW_004797422.1:445544-446810 GCF_000002075.1 Aplysia californica
AGAGGAGGAGACAGAGAGAGAGAGTCAGTCGGATACATGCAAACGCACACTCGCACGCTCGCACGCACACACACACACACACACACACGCGCGCGCGCGCGCACAAAAGACACAGAGTCCAACACACACACATGCACACATATACATACACACATAGAGAGACAGAAACGGAGACAGACAGACAGACAGAAAGACAGACAGACATACAGACGGACAGGCAGAGACAAAGACAAAGAATGGGGAGAGGTGGAAAAAGTGGAGGGTGAAACATCTACTTATTTAGATCCCTTGTAAAGAAAATTTCCTCATCTGAAGGTAAAACAAATTATCCATTCATATTTATATTTCTACTTTATAAATTTTCATCTTAAGGGTTGCTGGGGCACCTGAGATCTATTTTGGCTATTACAAGGCCTAGAGTGCCCATATTTGCTGTGGGACACCATGTGCTATTGGGGATTTTAAATCAATAATTCAAAAAGTAAATTGTGAATCAGTTGCTATGGAAACGGTGGCCATATTGGATTGTGTACACCTTTTTCAATCCCATTTTATTCCCTTATTTATTAACTGATTCACTTCTAGTTTGGTATGCCAACAATAAAAATGTAGGTCTTAAATATGTTTTTTTGAATTTTTGATATATGCTTTAGTTTTTATTTTATCACACTTGCAATTGGGATGTTGAAAAAAGAGTGAAAAAAAAGGAAAATTCGTGCTTTCTAAGCCCATAAATCAAAAACTACTCCATTAATTAAAAAAAACCCATTAAACAAGCCAAAATTTAGAACTAGGTGTTGTTGATATCCTGGGAAAGTTACATTGAAATTGAACAAGAAACAGAGCAGAGAAATGGGATAAGGTGTGAAAAAAAAATAGAATTGTGAGAAAACAGCCGATAAAGGTTAGAAAAGACTAGAAAATATGTGCTTTCGCGGAAAACCCTGACAACCCCCCACAGCTTTAGGGTGTAGCAAGGCTTCCATACGTTTCTGGACATTGTTCAGGAAATGTACAGGTACTGTAATACGTAATAACCCCACTTTGCAAAATTTGATCCCAAAACATGATTTCTAGGTGCCCCAGTAGCCCTTAATTCAGACTGGTT
Source organism: Aplysia californica (assembly GCF_000002075.1). Taxonomy (NCBI): domain Eukaryota; kingdom Metazoa; phylum Mollusca; class Gastropoda; order Aplysiida; family Aplysiidae; genus Aplysia; species Aplysia californica. The sequence goes on from NW_004797422.1 coordinate 446,653, forward strand.
TGGATCTCTGTCTCTGCCTGTCTGTTTCTCAGTGTCTCTGTTTGTGTCTCCACTATCTGTCTGTTTGTCTGTCTGTCTGTCTGTCGGTCTGTTTGTCTTTCTGTCTGTCTGTCTGTCTGTCTCTGTCTCTGTCTCTGTCTCTGTCTCTGTCTCTCTCT